>NC_091951.1:34263647-34546287 GCF_031021105.1 Erythrolamprus reginae | reverse complement strand
TCAATAACGCAATCAGTCAATGAAATTTCCCCTTACAGCCAGCTATATCCCCTCCTCCTTGAATTCAATAACACTATCAGCCAAAGAAATTTCCCCTTACAGCCAGCTATATACCCTCCTCCTTGAATTCAAGAATACAAACTGTAAACAGCACTATTTTCCTCTCCTCTTCCTCTGTGTTCTGGAAGTGCAGTTTAAAATGGCTTTTCTGACCCTTTTATACTTCCCAATCTAGTCCCCTCCTCCCTGAATTCAATAACGCAATCAGTCAATGAAATTTCCCCTTACAGCCAGCTATATCCCCTCCTCCTTGAATTCAATAACACTATCAGCCAAAGAAATTTCCCCTTACAGCCAGCTATATACCCTCCTCCTTGAATTCAAGAATACAAACTGTAAACAGCACTATTTTCCTCTCCTCTTCCTCTGTGTTCTGAAAGTGCAGTTTAAAATGGCTTTTCTGACCCTTTTATACTTCCCAATCTAGTCCTCTCCTCCCTGAATTCAATAACGCAATCAGTCAATGAAATTTCCCCTTACAGCCAGCTATATCCCCTCCTCCTTGAATTCAATAACACTATCAGCCAAAGAAATTTCCCCTTACAGCCAGCTATATACCCTCCTCCTTGAATTCAAGAATACAAACTGTAAACAGCACTATTTTCCTCTCCTCTTCCTCTGTGTTCTGGAAGTGCAGTTTAAAATGGCTTTTCTGACCCTTTTATACTTCCCAATCTAGTCCCTCCTCCCTGAATTCAATAACGCAATCAGTCAATGAAATTTCCCCTTACAGCCAGCTATATCCCCTCCTCCTTGAATTCAATAACACTATCAGCCAAAGAAATTTCCCCGTACAGCCAGCTATATACCCTCCTCCTTGAATTCAAGAATACAAACTGTAAAACAGCACTATTTTCCTCTCCTCTTCCTCTGTGTTCTGGAAGTGCAGTTTAAAATGGCTTTTCTGACCCTTTTATACTTCCCAATCCAGTCCCCTCCTCCTGAATTCAATAACGCAATCAGTCAATGAAATTTCCCCTTACAGCCAGCTATATCCCCTCCTCCTTGAATTCAATAACACTATCAGCCAAAGAAATTTCCCCTTACAGCCAGCTATATACCCTCCTCCTTGAATTCAAGAATACAAACTGTAAACAGCACTATTTTCCTCTCCTCTTCCTCTGTGTTCTGGAAGTGCAGTTTAAAATGGCTTTTCTGACCCTTTTATACTTCCCAATCCTAGTCCCCTCCTCCCTGAATTCAATAACGCAATCAGTCAATGAAATTTCCCCTTACAGCCAGCTATATCCCCTCCTCCTTGAATTCAATAACACTATCAGCCAAAGAAATTTCCCCTTACAGCCAGCTATATACCCTCCTCCTTGAATTCAAGAATACAAACTGTAAACAGGCACTATTTTCCTCTCCTCTTCCTCTGTGTTCTGGAAGTGCAGTTTAAAATGGGCTTTTCTGACCCTTTTATACTTCCCAATCTAGTCCCCTCCTCCCTGAATTCAATAACGCAATCAGTCAATGAAATTTCCCCTTACAGCCAGCTATATCCCTCCTCCTTGAATTCAATAACACTATCAGCCAAAGAAATTTCCCCGTACAGCCAGCTATATACCCTCCTCCTTGAATTCAAGAATACAAACTGTAAACAGCACTATTTTCCTCTCCTCTTCCTCTGTGTTCTGAAAGTGCAGTTTAAAATGGCTTTTCTGACCCTTTTATACTTCCCAATCCAGTCCCCTCCTCCCTGAATTCAATAACGCAATCAGTCAATGAAATTTCCCCTTACAGCCAGCTATATCCCCTCCTCCTTGAATTCAATAACCACTATCAGCCAAAGAAATTTCCCCTTACAGCCAGCTATATACCCTCCTCCTTGAATTCAAGAATACAAACTGTAAACAGCACTATTTTCCTCTCCTCTTCCTCTGTGTTCTGGAAAGTGCAGTTTAAAATGGCTTTTCTGACCCTTTTATACTTCCCAATCTAGTCCCCTCCTCCCTGAATTCAATAACGCAATCAGTACAATGAAATTTCCCCTTACAGCCAGCTATATCCCCTCTCTCCTTGAATTCAATAACACTATCAGCCAAAGAAATTTCCCCTTACAGCCAGCTATATACCCTCCTCCTTGAATTCAAGAATACAAACTGTAAACAGCACTATTTTCCTCTCCTCTTCCTCTGTGTTCTGGAAGTGCAGTTTAAAATGGCTTTTCTGACCCTTTTATACTTCCCAATCTAGTCCCCTCCTCCCTGAATTCAATAACGCAATCAGTCAATGAAATTTCCCCTTACAGCCAGCTATATCCCCTCCTCCTTGAATTCAATAACACTATCAGCCAAAGAAATTTCCCCTTACAGCCAGCTATATACCCTCCTCCTTGAATTCAAGAATACAAACTGTAAACAGCACTATTTTCCTCTCCTCTTCCTCTGTGTTCTGGAAGTGCAGTTTAAAATGGCTTTTCTGACCCTTTTATACTTCCCAATCTAGTCCCCTCCCTCTCTGATTCAATAACGCAATCAGTCAATGAAATTTCCCCTTACAGCCAGCTATATCCCCTCCTCCTTGAATTCAATAACACTATCAGCCAAAGAAATTTCCCCTTACAGCCAGCTATATACCCTCCTCCTTGAATTCAAGAATACAAACTGTAAACAGCACTATTTTCCTCTCCTCTTCCTCTGTGTTCTGGAAGTGCAGTTTAAAATGGCTTTTCTGACCCTTTTATACTTCCCAATCTAGTCCCCTCCTCCCTGAATTCAATAACGCAATCAGTCAATGAAATTTCCCCTTACAGCCAGCTATATCCCCTCCTCCTTGAATTCAATAACACTATCAGCCAAAGAAATTTCCCCTTACAGCCAGCTATATACCCTCCTCCTTGAATTCAAGAATACAAACTGTAAACAGCACTATTTTCCTCTCCTCTTCCTCTGTGTTCTGAAAGTGCAGTTTAAAATGGCTTTTCTGACCCTTTTATACTTCCCAATCTAGTCCCTCTCCTCCCTGAATTCAATAACGCAATCAGTCAATGAAATTTCCCCTTACAGCCAGCTATATCCCCTCCTCCTTGAATTCAATAACACTATCAGCCAAAGAAATTTCCCCTTACAGCCAGCTATATACCCTCCTCCTTGAATTCAAGAATACAAACTGTAAACAGCACTATTTTCCTCTCCTCTTCCTCTGTGTTCTGGAAGTGCAGTTTAAAATGGCTTTTCTGACCCTTTTATACTTCCCAATCTAGTCCCCTCCTCCCTGAATTCAATAACGCAATCAGTCAATGAAATTTTCCCCTTACAGCCAGCTATATCCCCTCCCTCCTTGAATTCAATAACACTATCAGCCAAAGAAATTTCCCCGTACAGCCAGCTATATACCCTCCTCCTTGAATTCAAGAATACAAACTGTAAACAGCACTATTTTCCTCTCCTCTTCCTCTGTGTTCTGAAGTGCAGTTTAAAATGGCTTTTCTGACCCTTTTATACTTCCCAATCTAGTCCCCTCCTCCCTGAATTCAATAACGCAATCAGTCAATGAAATTTCCCCTTACAGCCAGCTATATCCCCTCCTCCTTGAATTCAATAACACTATCAGCAAAGAAAATTTCCCCTTACAGCCAGCTATATACCCTCCTCCTTGAATTCAAGAATACAAACTGTAAACAGCACTATTTTCCTCTCCTCTTCCTCTGTGTTCTGGAAAGTGCAGTTTAAAATGGCTTTTCTGACCCTTTTATACTTCCCAATCTAGTCCCCTCCTCCCTGAATTCAATAACGCAATCAGTCAATGAAATTTCCCCTTACAGCCAGCTATATCCCCTCCTCCTTGAATTCAATAACACTATCAGCCAAAGAAATTTCCCCTTACAGCCAGCTATATACCCTCCTCCTCTGAATTCAAGAATACAAACTGTAAACAGCACTATTTTCCTCTCCTCTTCCTCTGTGTTTCTGGAAGTGCAGTTTAAAATGGCTTTTCTGACCCTTTTATACTTCCCAATCTAGTCCCCTCCTCCCTGAATTCAATAACGCAATCAGTCCAATGAAATTTCCCCTTACAGCCAGCTATATCCCCTCCTCCTTGAATTCAATAACACTATCAGCCAAAGAAATTTCCCCTTACAGCCAGCTATATACCCTCCTCCTTGAATTCAAGAATACAAACTGTAAACAGCACTATTTTCCTCTCCTCTTCCTCTGTGTTCTGAAAGTGCAGTTTAAAATGGCTTTTCTGACCCCTTTTATACTTCCCAATCTAGTCCCCTCCTCCCTGAATTCAATAACGCAATCAGTCAATGAAATTTCCCCTTACAGCCAGCTATATCCCCTCCTCCTTGAATTCAATAACACTATCAGCCAAAGAAATTTCCCCTTACAGCCAGCTATATACCCTCCTCCTTGAATTCAAGAATACAAACTGTAAACAGCACTATTTTCCTCTCCTCTTCCTCTGTGTTCTGGAAGTGCAGTTTAAAATGGCTTTTCTGACCCTTTTATACTTCCCAATCTAGTCCCCTCCTCCCTGAATTCAATAACGCAATCAGTCAATGAAATTTCCCCTTACAGCCAGCTATATCCCCTCCTCCTTGAATTCAATAACACTATCAGCCAAAGAAATTTCCCCTTACAGCCAGCTATATACCCCTCCTCCTTGAATTCAAGAATACAAACTGTAAACAGCACTATTTTCCTCTCCTCTTCCTCTGTGTTCTGGAAGTGCAGTTTAAAATGGCTTTTCTGACCCTTTTATACTTCCCAATCTAGTCCCCTCCTCCCTGAATTCAATAACGCAATCAGTCAATGAAATTTCCCCTTACAGCCAGCTATATCCCCTCCTCCTTGAATTCAATAACACTATCAGCCAAAGAAATTTCCCCTTACAGCCAGCTATATACCCTCCTCCTTGAATTCAAGAATACAAACTGTAAACAGCACTATTTTCCTCTCCTCTTCCTCTGTGTTCTGAAAGTGCAGTTTAAAATGGCTTTTCTGACCCTTTTATACTTCCCAATCTAGTCCCCTCCTCCCTGAATTCAATAACGCAATCAGTCAATGAAATTTCCCCTTACAGCCAGCTATATCCCCTCCTCCTTGAATTCAATAACACTATCAGCCAAAGAAATTTCCCCCTTACAGCCAGCTATATACCCTCCTCCTTGAATTCAAGAATACAAACTGTAAACAGCACTATTTTCCTCTCCTCTTCCTCTGTGTTCTGGAAGTGCAGTTTAAAATGGCTTTTCTGACCCCTTTTATACTTCCCAATCTAGTCCCCTCCTCCCTGAATTCAATAACGCAATCAGTCAATGAAATTTCCCCTTACAGCCAGCTATATCCCCTCCTCCTTGAATTCAATAACACTATCAGCCAAAGAAATTTCCCCTTACAGCCAGCTATATACCCTCCTCCTTGAATTCAAGAATACAAACTGTAAACAGCACTATTTTCCTCTCCTCTTCCTCTGTGTTCTGAAGTGCAGTTTAAAATGGCTTTTCTGACCCTTTTATACTTCCCAATCTAGTCCCCTCCTCCCTGAATTCAATAACGCAATCAGTCAATGAAATTTCCCCTTACAGCCAGCTATATCCCCTCCTCCTTGAATTCAATAACACTATCAGCCAAAGAAATTTCCCCTTACAGCCAGGCTATATACCCTCCTCCTTGAATTCAAGAATACAAACTGTAAACAGCACTATTTTCCTCTCCTCTTCCTCTGTGTTCTGGAAAGTGCAGTTTAAAATGGCTTTTCTGACCCTTTTATACTTCCCAATCTAGTCCCCTCCTCCCTGAATTCAATAACGCAATCAGTCAATGAAATTTCCCCTTACAGCCAGCTATATCCCCTCCTCCTTGAATTCAATAACACTATCAGCCAAAGAAATTTCCCCTTACAGCCAGCTATATACCCTCCTCCTTGAATTCAAGAATACAAACTGTAAACAGCACTATTTTCCTCTCCTCTTCCTCTGTGTTCTGGAAGTGCAGTTTAAAATGGCTTTTCTGACCCTTTTATACTTCCCAATCTAGTCCCCCTCCTCCCTGAATTCAATAACGCAATCAGTCAATGAAATTTCCCCTTACAGCCAGCTATATCCCCTCCTCCTTGAATTCAATAACACTATCAGCCAAGAAATTTCCCCTTACAGCCAGCTATATACCCTCCTCCTTGAATTCAAGAATACAAACTGTAAACAGCACTATTTTCCTCTCCTCTTCCTCTGTGTTCTGGAAGTGCAGTTTAAAATGGCTTTTCTGACCCTTTTATACTTCCCAATCTAGTCCCCTCCTCCCTGAATTCAATAACGCAATCAGTCAATGAAATTTCCCCTTACAGCCAGCTATATCCCCTCCTCCTTGAATTCAATAACACTATCAGCCAAAGAAATTTCCCCTTACAGCCAGCTATATACCCCTCCTCCTTGAATTCAAGAATACAAACTGTAAACAGCACTATTTTCCTCTCCTCTTCCTCTGTGTTCTGGAAGTGCAGTTTAAAATGGCTTTTCTGACCCTTTTATACTTCCCAATCTAGTCCCCTCCTCCCTGAATTCAATAACGCAATCAGTCAATGAAATTTCCCCTTACAGCCAGCTATATCCCCTCCTCCTTGAATTCAATAACACTATCAGCCAAAGAAATTTCCCCTTACAGCCAGCTATATACCCTCCTCCTTGAATTCAAGAATACAAACTGTAAACAGCACTATTTTTCCTCTCCTCTTCCTCTGTGTTCTGGAAGTGCAGTTTAAAATGGCTTTTCTGACCCCTTCTTATACTTCCCAATCTAGTCCCCTCCTCCCTGAATTCAATAACGCAATCAGTCAATGAAATTTCCCCTTACAGCCAGCTATATCCCCTCCTCCTTGAATTCAATAACACTATCAGCCAAAGAAATTTCCCCTTACAGCCAGCTATATACCCTCCTCCTTGAATTCAAGAATACAAACTGTAAACAGCACTATTTTCCTCTCCTCTTCCTCTGTGTTCTGAAAGTGCAGTTTAAAATGGCTTTTCTGACCCTTTTATACTTCCCAATCTAGTCCCCTCCTCCCTGAATTCAATAACGCAATCAGTCAATGAAATTTCCCCTTACAGCCAGCTATATCCCCTCCTCCTTGAATTCAATAACACTATCAGCCAAAGAAATTTCCCCTTACAGCCAGCTATATACCCTCCTCCTTGAATTCAAGAATACAAACTGTAAACAGCACTATTTTCCTCTCCTCTTCCTCTGTGTTCTGGAAGTGCAGTTTAAAATGGCTTTTCTGACCCTTTTATACTTCCCAATCTAGTCCCCTCCTCCCTGAATTCAATAACGCAATCAGTCAATGAAATTTCCCCTTACAGCCAGCTATATCCCCTCCTCCTTGAATTCAATAACACTATCAGCCAAAGAAATTTCCCCGTTACAGCCAGCTATATACCCTCCTCCTTGAATTCAAGAATACAAACTGTAAACAGCACTATTTTCCTCTCCTCTTCCTCTGTGTTCTGAAAGTGCAGTTTTAAAATGGCTTTTCTGACCCTTTTATACTTCCCAATCCAGTCCCCTCCTCCCTGAATTCAATAACGCAATCAGTCAATGAAATTTCCCCTTACAGCCAGCTATATCCCCCTCCTCCTTGAATTCAATAACACTATCAGCCAAAGAAATTTCCCCTTACAGCCAGCTATATACCCTCCTCCTTGAATTCAAGGAATACAAACTGTAAACAGCACTATTTTCCTCTCCTCTTCCTCTGTGTTTCTGGAAGTGCAGTTTAAAATGGCTTTTCTGACCCTTTTATACTTCCCAATCTAGTCCCCTCCTCCCTGAATTCAATAACGCAATCAGTCAATGAAATTTCCCCTTACAGCCAGCTATATCCCCTCCTCCTTGAATTCAATAACACTATCAGCCAAAGAAATTTCCCCTTACAGCCAGCTATATACCCTCCTCCTTGAATTCAAGAATACAAACTGTAAACAGCACTATTTTCCTCTCCTCTTCCTCTGTGTTCTGAAGTGCAGTTTAAAATGGCTTTTCTGACCCTTTTATACTTCCCAATCTAGTCCCCTCCTCCCTGAATTCAATAACGCAATCAGTCAATGAAATTTCCCCTTACAGCCAGCTATATCCCCTCCTCCTTGAATTCAATAACACTATCAGCCAAAGAAATTTCCCCTTACAGCCAGCTATATACCCTCCTCCTTGAATTCAAGAATACAAACTGTAAACAGCACTATTTTCCTCTCCTCTTCCTCTGTGTTCTGAAAGTGCAGTTTAAAATGGCTTTCTGACCCTTTTATACTTCCCAATCTAGTCCCCCTCCTCCCTGAATTCAATAACGCAATCAGTCAATGAAATTTCCCCCTTACAGCCAGCTATATCCCCTCCTCCTTGAATTCAATAACACTATCAGCCAAAGAAATTTCCCCCTTACAGCCAGCTATATACCCTCCTCCTTGAATTCAAGAATACAAACTGTAAACAGCACTATTTTCCTCTCCTCTTCCTCTGTGTTCTGGAAGTGCAGTTTAAAATGGCTTTTCTGACCCTTTTATACTTCCCAATCTAGTCCCCTCCTCCCTGAATTCAATAATGCAATCAGTCAATGAAATTTCCCCTTACAGCCAGCTATATCCCCTCCTCCTTGAATTCAATAACACTATCAGCCAAAGAAATTTCCCCTTACAGCCAGCTATATACCCTCCTCCTTGAATTCAAGAATACAAACTGTAAACAGCACTATTTTCCTCTCCTCTTCCTCTGTGTTCTGGAAGTGCAGTTTAAAATGGCTTTTCTGACCCTTTTATACTTCCCAATCTAGTCCCCTCCTCCCTGAATTCAATAACGCAATCAGTCAATGAAATTTCCCCTTACAGCCAGCTATATCCCCTCCTCCTTGAATTCAATAACACTATCAGCCAAAGAAATTTCCCCGTACAGCCAGCTATATACCCTCCTCCTTGAATTCAAGAATACAAACTGTAAACAGCACTATTTTCCTCTCCTCTTCCTCTGTGTTCTGAAAGTGCAGTTTAAAATGGCTTTTCTGACCCTTTTATACTTCCCAATCCAGTCCCCTCCTCCCTGAATTCAATAACGCAATCAGTCAATGAAATTTCCCCTTACAGCCAGCTATATCCCCTCCTCCCTTGAATTCAATAACACTATCAGCCAAAGAAATTTCCCCTTACAGCCAGCTATATACCCTCCTCCTTGAATTCAAGAATACAAACTGTAAACAGCACTATTTTCCTCTCCTCTTCCTCTGTGTTCTGGAAGTGCAGTTTAAAATGGCTTTTCTGACCCTTTTATACTTCCCAATCTAGTCCCCTCCTCCCTGAATTCAATAACGCAATCAGTCAATGAAATTTCCCCTTACAGCCAGCTATATCCCCTCCTCCTTGAATTCAATAACACTATCAGCCAAAGAAATTTCCCCTTACAGCCAGCTATATACCCTCCTCCTTGAATTCAAGAATACAAACTGTAAACAGCACTATTTTCCTCTCCTCTTCCTCTGTGTTCTGAAAGTGCAGTTTAAAATGGCTTTTCTGACCCTTTTATACTTCCCAATCTAGTCCCCTCCTCCCTGAATTCAATAACGCAATCAGTCAATGAAATTTCCCCTTACAGCCAGCTATATCCCCTCCTCCTTGAATTCAATAACACTATCAGCCAAAGAAATTTCCCCCTTACAGCCAGCTATATACCCTCCTCCTTGAATTCAAGAATACAAACTGTAAACAGCACTATTTTCCTCTCCTCTTCCTCTGTGTTCTGGAAGTGCAGTTTAAAATGGCTTTTCTGACCCTTTTATACTTCCCAATCTAGTCCCCTCCTCCCTGAATTCAATAACGCAATCAGTCAATGAAATTTCCCCTTACAGCCAGCTATATCCCCTCCTCCTTGAATTCAATAACACTATCAGCCAAAGAAATTTCCCCTTACAGCCAGCTATATACCCTCCTCCTTGAATTCAAGAATACAAACTGTAAACAGCACTATTTTCCTCTCCTCTTCCTCTGTGTTCTGGAAGTGCAGTTTAAAATGGCTTTTCTGACCCTTTTATACTTCCCAATCTAGTCCCCTCCTCCCTGAATTCAATAACGCAATCAGTCAATGAAATTTCCCCTTACAGCCAGCTATATCCCCTCCTCCTTGAATTCAATAACACTATCAGCCAAAGAAATTTCCCCTTACAGCCAGCTATATACCCTCCTCCTTGAATTCAAGAATACAAACTGTAAACAGCACTATTTTCCTCTCTCCTCTTCCTCTGTGTTCTGGAAGTGCAGTTTAAAATGGCTTTTCTGACCCTTTTATACTTCCCAATCTAGTCCCCTCCTCCCTGAATTCAATAACGCAATCAGTCAATGAAATTTCCCTTACAGCCAGCTATATCCCCTCCTCCTTGAATTCAATAACACTATCAGCCAAAGAAATTTCCCCTTACAGCCAGCTATATACCCTCCTCCTTGAATTCAAGAATACAAACTGTAAACAGCACTATTTTCCTCTCCTCTTCTCTGTGTTCTGGAAGTGCAGTTTAAAATGGCTTTTCTGACCCTTTTATACTTCCCAATCTAGTCCCCTCCTCCCTGAATTCAATAACGCAATCAGTCAATGAAATTTCCCCTTACAGCCAGCTATATCCCCTCCTCCTTGAATTCAATAACACTATCAGCCCAAAGAAATTTCCCCTTACAGCCAGCTATATACCCTCCTCCTTGAATTCAAGAATACAAACTGTAAACAGCACTATTTTCCTCTCCTCTTCCTCTGTGTTCTGGAAGTGCAGTTTAAAATGGCTTTTCTGACCCTTTTATACTTCCCAATCTAGTCCCCCTCCTCTCTGAATTCAATAACGCAATCAGTCAATGAAATTTCCCCTTACAGCCAGCTATATCCCCTCCTCCTTGAATTCAATAACACTATCAGCCAAAGAAATTTCCCCTTACAGCCAGCTATATACCCTCCTCCTTGAATTCAAGAATACAAACTGTAAACAGCACTATTTTCCTCTCCTCTTCCTCTGTGTTCTGGAAGTGCAGTTTAAAATGGCTTTTCTGACCCTTTTATACTTCCCAATCTAGTCCCCTCCTCCCTGAATTCAATAACGCAATCAGTCAATGAAATTTCCCCTTACAGCCAGCTATATCCCCTCCTCCTTGAATTCAATAACACTATCAGCCAAAGAAATTTCCCCTTACAGCCAGCTATATACCCTCCTCCTTGAATTCAAGAATACAAACTGTAAACAGCACTATTTTCCTCTCCTCTTCCTCTGTGTTCTGGAAGTGCAGTTTAAAATGGCTTTTCTGACCCTTTTATACTTCCCAATCTAGTCCCCTCCTCCCTGAATTCAATAACGCAATCAGTCAATGAAATTTCCCTTACAGCCAGCTATATCCCCTCCTCCTTGAATTCAATAACACTATCAGCCAAAGAAATTTCCCCTTACAGCCAGCTATATACCCTCCTCCTTGAATTCAAGAATACAAACTGTAAACAGCACTATTTTCCTCTCCTCTTCCTCTGTGTTCTGAAAGTTCTGATGATGCTTTTGAGCTATAAATGCAGCCTTTCAGGAGGGGAAATTTTAAGGTATCTGGTAATAGTTCTGCTAGCTTCATTCAAAGCAATATCTATTTTCCCAGCATGTGCTGATTTATACCAGACTGTTCTCAATATATGCCAGACTGGAATAATGCCCCCAAATAGGACAGTATTCAGAAAAGGTGAAAGGGCTCAATTAGAGTCTCATATTGTCACTGAGATACTTAAATGGTCATGTTGCAGAAGGCTCCATGTTGGAGAAGATCTAGTTATCATGTCACTAGTTGTTGATACCTAAATGGGCTGCCTATAATCAATCAATGCCTGAGTACCTACTCATATTACAAACCCATATAGGGCAATATTCAGAAAATATTCAGAAAATAATGTTGGTATTAGTATATATCATAATAGAATAGAATAGAATTCTTTATTGGCCAAGTGTGATTGGACACACAAGGATTTTGTCCTAGTGCATATGCTCTCAGTGTACATAAAAGAAAAAGATACATTTGTCAAGAATGTTGGGGTAATCTCCTGGAACATCTTATCTTTGTTCAGAAAGAAGGTTTCATCAGTACCAAACAAAGTGAATTATAATGTCCCCACTGGCTAGTGGAAAAGTATTCCATTGTTTTACCATACAACAATCTTTAGGACATCAAGAATAGGTTTTTAAGATAAAAGGCAGTCAAAGGTCCCTGAATTGTTCCCCACCCAACCAGCTATGGGATTCAAATTTTTTTTACTACTGGTTCTGTGGACATGGCTTGGTGGGCGTGACGTGCCTTGGTGGCGTGGCAAGGAAGAATACTGTAAAATTCCATTTTCTTCCCACTGCAGGGGAAGGATACTGCAATATCCCCATTTCTTCCCAATCAGCTGGGACTCAGGAGGCAGAGAATAGATGGGGGAAGGGCCAATCAAAGGTGGTATTTACTGGTCCTCCAAACTACTCAAACTTTCCTCTACTTGTTCTCCAGAGCTGGTTAGAACCTGCTGAATCCCACCTCTGTTCCTTACTCTTAAATCCAGACTCTACTCCTGAGCCATGTAAAATTATTTTCTCCAACTACACATGATTGTTGCATTCCCACCTCCCATTCTAATTACTAAAATCATTGTGATTTATTCTATTTTTAAAAAGGCTTATGGGATTTCCACCACCACATTTAGCTTACATGAATGCAACAAAAACTGTACAACAACTGAGAATTGTATCTACCTCAAACACTGCTGAGTGAAGAGGTGGAATTAGGCGAGCACTGTGCCAATTTCAAACTGTGGGTTCCTCTTCTTTCTGATCTGGGACAATCTGGAAAAATCTTCACTGCACAGAAATAACTTTGTGAGCTCTGAAATCCCACACTGTGAAAGAGAGGACAATGTAGGACCTTGATCAATATACATCAAATGCTACTGTTTAAAAAAATACAGCTTTTTCTGCTTCTTTCCCAATTCCCCTGTGCAACAATGCAGGTGAAATGTTCATTGAAGACGGCAGTGGAAGGATTGAAGGAGTTTAATTTCTACAAGCCAGGAGACTACCTGATTACTTGAATTACTTCTAAAATAATTTCTCAATTTTACCCATATGTTTTCTCCAAGTCTCCAAACCACAGTTTGAGAAGGTAATTTGCTGGCATGGACAAGAATTCAAGGTGATTGAGTTCACCCTCCCCAAAGTTTTCCCTTTTCCCAACTCCTCACCCTGAGAAGGACAAGTCATTAGTGCTTCTCCCAATTTGCTTTAAGAGAAAAGATTCTGGGGCACATGGATTGATCTTTAAAAGCTGACCATTGCAAAGGGCCTTTTCAGGTTTCTTCTGCAAGGGTCTGTTTTAATCAATCAATTTTGGCAGAATTCTTCTAAGATGGCTCTTTCCTGGGTGGGTTCTTCCTCTACTCAAAATGATTCCCTTAATACTATAGAGGTTCAGGGGAAAATGTTTATATTACATAGTTATATAATTGCCCAGAATCTCATGGTCAAATGGATCAAGGTGACCTCTTGAGCTTGCTTCCCACAATCTCTTCTCCTTTCCTATCTTGCATTCAATCCTTCCTGCTTCTGTTTCCAACATTTTATTTCCAACCAATGCCTATTACCTGTTTTATAAACTTTTGGGGCTTCCATTTTACTTTTGCTTTAAATAGTAATTGCATTTAGACTTATATACCACTTCAAAGTGTTTTTATAGCCCTCTCTAAGCAGTTTACAAAGTCAGCATATTGCCCCCAACAATCCGAGTCCTCATTTTACCCACCTTGGAAGGATGGAAGGCTGAGTTAACCTTGAGCCTGGTGAGATTCGAATTGCCAAATTGTAGGCAGACAGCAGTCAGCAGAAATACCCTGCAATACTGCACTCTAACCACTGTGCCCTCATGGTTCATAAGAATAATAATTTTAAAGGCAAAATGAACAAAGGGTAGAGACCTCACATAATAAACTAATGTTTTAGCTTTATCACATGAAATATTTTTAACTAAAGGGCATTAACTCCAAAGACATCAATATTCTGCAACACAACAGTCCCTTGGTTCTAAAAATGGTTTGTTGAGTAGTGGACAGTCAGTAATATTATTTACTGAATGAATCCAGCACTTGATCCATCCATACGTCACTTTCTAGGTGATATAAGAGGATGAAATAATGTAATGTTATGAGAACCTATATGTGCATATGACAAAACTCTTCTTTGAGAATTCTGGAGGGGTGCAAAGACCTCACTCTTTCCCAGTGAAGGGCTGCCAAAAATTTTACTACCACACTGTGGATGTGGCTTATGCAGGATGCCATGCATTTTTTTTCAACATCTTTCAGTGCAAATTGGGTGCTCTAGGGTGGAGCTCCATTTTCACTACCTCACTGCGTCCACACACACCCATCTGGGTAGCAGCCCACCCCTGCTCTTTCTTCAAGGATTGGGCTATGATGGATGGAACCAGAGGTGGGCTTTACATATGGTAGCAACTGGTTCACCTAGCACTGGAAATATGAGCACACGCGCATGTGTGTGACATCAAACAACACGGCAATTCACTCATGTGCTCTGTCTGCAAATACATGTGGTGGTCAAAACCACAGTGATACAGGACAGGATTTCACCCAGGTTGGTGGTCTTCCACAGCCACAGGTCACCACTACCAGTTCGCCCAAACTGGCTGAATCGCATCTCTGGGTGGAACTGTGAGAATATCTGGCCTGGCTCCCAGAGTAGGGGAAAGTTTTAACCATGTTTTATCAATGTTTCTGAGCTGCCCAGAGTCATTCTATACAGTTGATGTTATTTTGAAGTGAGTCGAAAATATTCCATGACGTCCTGCTTTTCTTCTTGGCTGTTCATAAGATCAACCAGAATCCTAGGCTCTTACCCAACATTACTCTGGGCTACAACATCTATGATAACTTCCTCAATGCAAGAGTAACATACGAGGTTATGATGGATTTGCTCTCTACAGGGCAGGAGAATGTCCCAAATTACAGATGTGGAAGACAAAGGAATCACCTGGCAGTTTTTGAAGAGACAGATTCTGAACTCTTTCGTCATATTTCTACTGTCTTGGGCATCTACAAAATTCCACAGGTATGAAGCTAAAAATTATTCAAACTTATTTATTTATTCAATTTTTTTAATGCCGCTCTTCTCGTTAGGGCAGCTTACAACATGTCAGCAATAGCACTTTTTTTTAATAAATAATTTTTATTAAATTTCTTCATTAAAAAACATACAACATATAATAAAAAAACCTAATACAATACACAAATATAATACACAGATATACATAATCAAAAAGAAAAAACGGAAAAAAGCAAACAACAAATACAAAAAAGAAAAAAAACCTAATCACAAGTACTTAATAACAATATATTAACTTATAGTTATTTCATGCTTTGTGAGGAGAAAAAACTAAGTCTTTTTCTTGTCTTTCATCTGGCATTGGGTTATCAGTGTTCAATCATTCATCTTGGTTTATTAAAGATTTGTCCATAAGCTCATTATTTGCTTACCGCCTTATGTTAAGTTTATATTTAATATTGGTAACTTAAATTTTTTTATTTCTATAAATATATTACAAATACATAAATAATGAAATCCATTGTAATTTCCAAAACGAAGCAATAAAAAGAAAAGATATATTAGATTATTAGATTATTAGTTGTATTGTAATTTTAGTTTTCTTTTCTTTTTGCAAACCAATCATAAAAATACTTCCAAATTTTATAGTAGAACACCTCCAAAGTCCCTTCCAAATATGTTATTCTGAAAAAAATAATTGGGGGTTTATTTATTTATTATTTATTTATTGGATTTATATGCTACCCCTGTCCAAGGACTCCAAGGTCACTTCCAATTATGTTGTTGTTGTTGTTGTTGTTATTATTATTATTATTATTTATTGGATTTGTATGCCACCCCTCTCTGCAGACTATTATTCTGAATATTTATTATTATTTATTTGTTTGTTTGTTTATTTTTTATGCTGCCCTTTTCCTTAGACTCAGGGTGGCTTACAACATGTTAGCAATAGCACTTTTTAACAGAGCCAGCATATTGCCCCCATAATCTGGGTCCTCATTTTACCCACCTCGGAAGGATGGAAGACTGAGTCAACCTTGAGCCAGTGATGAGATTTGAACCACTGATCTGCAGATCTAATTACCTGCAAATCAAATTACCCTAGAAGGCAAACCCAGATAAACCTGGGGGCGAAGATTATATATTAAAAGATCTAAAATATTTTTCTTTCCATAAAGTATATACTGTAATTCTTGTATCTCCCTGCCACAACATGGGTCAAAAACAATGCTTAGGCTTTCTGACTTCTCTTTTTCTGCCACTGAAGAGTATTTTTTCAAAGAAGCAAAACCAGAATGAAGATGATCTTGGATCCCAAGGTAGACTGCCTACTAAAGTTGGAGAAAGGATGAAGAAATGTTAAGGCACTCAAATCCTTAAAGAGAATAGTAGAATGGAACCTGTTCCAAAATATGTGTTCATTGGCAACCCCACAATGGTGGGCTGTAATATTTGGGCATTTGCCAACTTTGGGAAATAAAAGTGTGAATTGACTTTGTTTCAAGTGACATTAAAATGAATTGGATGAATGGCAATTGGAAAAAAGAGAGCCAGGAATCTATGGGTTAGTTTAAAAATTGGAAAGTCAGTGACCAGTACTAAAGAGGTGGGTTTATTCATAGAAACATACAGTGAAAAACTTAAAAGATGCTGTACATTTCTTCTAGCCTAATTCCCTGCCCAGAGCCAAAATCCTCAAATACTGCAAATGGGTTTATAAATTTTCTTTCAAAACCTCCAGTAATGTAGATCCAGGAGGTAGGCTAGATCTAGCAATAATTCTCATAATCATGAACATTCTCATTTCTTTAAAAAAAAGATGCATCTGAAACTCAAAATGCAAAAGAATGCTATAAAGGAAAAATGAATGGATGATGGAAAACTGTTTAAGAGCTTAGAGAGTCATCAGCTTCAATATACTTTCTGCAATTTCATAAAACTGTGAATAGTATCTCACCATAAATTTAATCTTTCCTTTATGAATAGGAGCTTGCCAAAATGACAGCTCTCTAGAGTGCTTTAGAATGAAGTTATAGCATGAGAAATCAAGGAACTACCAAGAACAGCCCCACCAACACTGTCAGGGCAAGTCACTTGGATATAAACAGATCAAATCCCACTCCCTTCTAGAACTGATGATATTACCTTGTTGGGTAATGAAATGTCTGCAAGAAAGCAACCAACTCAGAGACCATGAAGGATCCCACATTCCATTGTAAAATTAGAATGTACCAAAGCAATGGACTGAATAACATCTATCTTCAGTTTATTATTTTATTATTTATTTTATTTTATTTATTGGATTTGTATGCCGCCCCTCTCTGTAGACAAATTGTTCAGTTGCCTATTGATGTGCAAATTGACCAGATATTGTAGATTCATAAAGTGACTAGAAACTCACACTTGAATGTTGGATTTAGCCATCATTCACAATTGGATATTTCTTTTAAAAGGGGAATGGCTGTTTTACAATTTTTTGCATAGTTTTAGTGATTCCTGGTGCTGTCCTTTTGTTTATTATTTATTTATTTATTTATTATTTGGATTTGTATGCCGCCCCTCTCCAAAGACTCGGGGCAGCTCACAACAAGTGAAAAAACAATCCAATACATAATCCAATTAATTAAAATATTTCAAAAATTTAAAAAAACCCTATACTAACATACACACACACAAGCATACCATGCATAAATTCAACGTGCCCAAGGGGAGATGTTTAGTTTCCCCATGCCTGACGGCAAAGGTGGGTTTTGAGGAGTTTACGGAAGGCAGGAAGAGTAGGGGCAGTTCTGATCTCTGGGGGGAGTTGGTTCCAGAGAGTCGGTGCCGCCACAGAGAAGGCTCTCCCCCTGGGACCTGCCAACCGACATTGTTTAGTTGACGGGACCCGGAGGAGGCCCACTCTGTGGGACCTAATCGGTCACTGGGATTCGTGCGGCAGAAGGCGGTCTCGGAGATATTCTGGTCCGATGCCATGAAGGGCTTTAAAGGTCATAACCAACACTTTGAATTGTGACCGGAAACTGATCGGCAGCCAGTGCAGACTGCGGAGTGATGGTGAAACATGGGCATACCTAGGTAAGCCCATGACTGCTCTCGCAGCTGCATTCTGCACGATCTGAAGTTTCCGAACACTTTTCAAAGGTAGCCCCATGTAGAGAGCATTACAGTAGTTGAACCTCGAGGTGATGAGGGCATGAGTGACTGTGAGCAGTGAGTCCCGGTCCAGATAGGGCCGCAACTGGTGCACCAGGCGAACCTGGGCAAACGCCCCCCTCGCCACAGCTGAAAGATGGTTCTCTAATGTGAGCTGTGGATCGAGGAGGACACCCAAGTTGCGGACCCTCTATGAGGGGGTCAATAATTCCCCCCCAGGGTAATGGACGGACAGATGGGATTGTCCTTGGGAGGCAAAACCCACAGCCACTCCGTCTTATCCGGGTTGAGCTTGAGTCTGTTGACACCCATCCAAGCCCCAACAGCCTCCAGGCACCGGCACATCACTTCCGCCGCTTCGTTGACTGGGCATGGGGTGGAGATGTAAAGCTGGGTATCATCGGCATATTGATGATACCTCACCCCATGTCCTTGGATGATCTCACCCAGCGGTTTCATGTAGATGTTAAATAGCAAGGGGGAGAGGACCGACCCCTGAGGCACCCCACAAGGGAGAGACCTCGGAGTCGACCTCTGACCCCCCACTAACACCGACTGTGACCGGCCAGAGAGGTAGGAGGAAAACCACTGAAGCACAGTGCCTCCCGCCCCCAACCCCTCCAACCGGTGCAGAAGGATACCATGGTCGATGGTATCGAAAGCCGCTGAGAGATCGAGGAGCACCAGGACAGAGGATAAACCCCTGTCCCGGGCCCGCCAGAGATCATCCATCAACGCGACCAAAGCGGTTTCCGTGCTGTAACCGAGCCTGAAGCCCGACTGCTGGGGACCAAGATAATCGGCTTCTTCCAAGGACCGCTGGAGCTGGAGTGCCACCACCTTCTCGACAACCTTCCCCATAAAGGGAAGGTTGGAGACTGGACAATAGTTGTTGAGTACGGCTGGGTCCAGGGAAGGCTTCTTGAGGAGGGGGCGCACAAGCGCTTCTTTATAGAGTGTTGGAAAAACTCCCCTCCCCAAGGAAGCATTGGTAATCTCCTGGGCCCAGCTCCGTGTCACCTCCCTGCCGGCCGAGACCAACCAGGAGGGACACGGATCCAGTAAACAGGTGGCGGAACTCACAGCTCCAATGGGCTTGTCCACTTCATCAGGTGTCACCAGATCAAACTCTTCCCAGACAGGTGGACAAGTACGTGCCCCAGTCACCTCGACTGACTCATTGTCAGTCGACTCTGTTTTACAATTGGAGTCGAGGTCGGCCCGGATCTGAGCGACTTTATCAGCGAAAAACGTGTTAAACTCCTCGGCACTACTCTGCAAGGGCTCCCCAACTCCCCCCTGGTTAAGAAGGGAGCGGGTCACCCTAAACAGAGTGGCCGGGCGGGATTCCGCTGATGCAATCAAGGCGGCATGGTACGTGCATCTTGCCGCCTTGAGCGCCACTTTGTAAGTCTTAATAAAAGCTCTTACAAGTGTTCGGTCAGATTCAGACCTACTCTTCCTCCATCGCTTCTCTAGACGTCTCTTTTGGCGTTTCAACTCCCGGAGCTCCTCGTTGAACCATGGGGCTCTACGGGGTCTAGCGCCACGGAGAGGTCGCAAAGGCGCAATCCGGTCGAGAGCCTCCACAGCAGCCGTATTCCAGGCCTCCGCAAGAGACTCCGCCGAACTGTGGATGAGTGCCTCTGGAATAACCCCAAGCGCCGTCTGAAAGCCCTCTGGGTCCATCAAGCGTCTGGGGCGGAACATCTTCATTGGTTCCGCCTCCCTGCGGGGAAGGATTGGAGCCAGGAAGTCAAGCCGTAGTAGAAAATGGTCTGACCATGACAAAGGCACTGCTTCTAAGCCCCTTAGTCTCAGACCATTACTCAATTGCTCGGAAAGGAATACCATGTCAGGTGCATGCCCCCCCTCATGAGTCGGACCCCATACTACTTGAGTCAGGTCCATGGCTGTCATGGTGGCCATAAACTCCTGTGCCAACCCAGAGGTTTCACCGAGTGACGGCAGGTTGAAGTCCCCCAAGACAATAAGTCTGGGGAACTCCACCGCCAACCCGGCTACCTCCTCGAGTAGCACAGGCAGGGCTTTTGACACGCAGCTGGGAGGCAGGTACGTGAGAAATAAGCCCACCTGAACCCCTAAGTCCAACTTCATCAAGAGTGACTCGCAACCCGCAATTTCCGGAGCAATGAGTCCACGTAGGCAAAGGCTCTCCCTGGCTATAATAGCCACTCCTCCCCCCCTTCCCTGGGGTCGAGGTTGATGCCATATCTGAAACCCAGCTGGGCAAATTTCAGAGAGAGGAACACCTCCCTCTGGGCCCAGCCAGGTTTCAGTAATACATGCCAGGTCGGCCTCCTCATCCAGGATCAGATCCCGGATGAGGAGAGCTTTGTTTACCACCGACCTGGCATTAAGCAGCAGCAACCTGAGCCCAGGGCCAGAGTTACACTCATCACCAGTACCCAAGATTGGGCTCACAGAGCCAGAACAAGGGATCGTTATTAAGCAACGGTCCCTCGTTCCCCTGGAACGGCTAACTCCGTGGCCCCCGCTATATCTGCCTCTCCCCAGCAACACAGGAATATTCCGACCCTCTGCCACCCCAGAGATCGGTGCCCCATATCCTCCCGCCCCTTGAGCGTCAGGTGGGCCAAATCTACCATTCATACTCTTACCATTCATCTCATCCATACCGTAGCCCCTCCCACCCCAGTCATCCCAATCATACCAGCCATTCAACTCATGCACACAGGTAATTCTGTCCCAGTCATCCATTTAAATTTAGAACCCCCAATATTAAAAATAGATTAAATTGATAACACTTTAAAACACTAATAAATATGTAAAAAAAGCAATTCCCAGGTAATTAATTAATTAGTTAAACATTAAAACAGATAGAAATATAAAAATATAAAAATAGCTAAGAATAAAATGTATTAAGATGTATTAAAAATATAGAAAAATATAGAAAAAGGAGTCAGTCAGCAGTTCTTAAATAGTCAATAGCGAGATGGTACCAAAGTCTAGGTAAATGGCTTCTTAAGATTTTATATAATTGTCCACTTAGCAATTTTCCAGGTTTCTGGGGGAAAAGATCACCAAAGTGCTGGCCCTGACCACTGACCAGCATCCCCAGTCCAAGTCTATATGGTTTAGTTGTTATTTCCCCCAACTTTCTCGACCTTATGTTCTTCTTTTTTCTTGTCGTTTGTTTCAATTGCCTTCCAATGCCCGCTGTTCTTCCTGGGTGGCATCTCCCCTCACAATAGTCTCTCCGGCTCCAGGCCTGCACCATGGCCTCCGTTTCAGTAGTCCCCCCGACGACAGGCGCCCCCACCATTTGGTGCCACAGCGTCCCGGGAACAGATTTAACACTGGAGTACTTCCCTCATTCTTTTTGAAAACTTCTAGTGATGGAGTACCCATAACCTCTGAAGGCAAGCTATTCCATTGGTTGATGGGTCTCAACCTTAGGAAATTTCATGCTTTGGAAAAAAGATTGACTCCCTCCTCTTTGTAGCAGCCCCTCAAATTTCCTGACAAAACAATTACTGTATTTTTTGGTGTAAAAAGTGCTTTAAAATTGAGTGCGTCTTATACATTGAATGTTGGCAACTTTTGGCGGGAGGCTGGCAGATAAGCTCTGGGGATGGGCAGGATGCCGGGCATAGCACTAACAGCAAAGCCTCTCTTTCCAGGCAGCTGCCAGGAGTTAGCCAGTGCCAGTGGAGGCAGTGGTGGTGGCAGTGGCGGCAACTACTAAGGCAGCTCTGGTGGCTTCCCTTCGAGGAGAAACAGCACTGAGAATGTCACTTTCACGCCCCAGGCCCCTGCCACCAAATCGTGAGGCTGATGAGGTTGGCGAACAGCCCTTGAAGGGGCAGAGCCATTGTCCGCACCAGTGCTGTGTTATTGGGTGGTGAGCTCACCTCGGGCAAGCGGCTGTGGCAGGGGCCGGACAGGGGCTGGCTCTCCCTGGCTGAGGCAGCTCCGTACACAGACTTCCTCAGCCTCACGATTTGGAGGCGGAGAGGCCTGGACCATGGACGTGACATTCCCGGTGCTGCTGCTCCTCAAATGAAAGCCACCGCAGCTGCCTCAGCAGTTGCTGCCTCCGCCGGGATCATCTAAGTCAGGCGGCGCACCTGCCTTGTGTTTTCCAATTACTTAGTAAGTTTGTGGAAAAAGGATGTTGTGGGGCAGGTGGAAGTGGGGGGAGAAATTCAAGTTTTTTCTGGCATTGCAGAGTGGTATGGTGCAGCATGCATAAGCAAATGTGTACAACTCTTAAGCTCACATTTTGTGGAAACTAAACTGAGGTTCTTTCCTCTCAATCTTGCAGAATTTGGCTCTATTTCATGTGCAGGAAATGCAGAAGTTCTGTGGTAGATTTCTCAGTTGGTACACACAAAAACTGAATATTCTGGCTTTGAGCCTATGTGCATTCAAAGACTGGCAGGCAAGCCTTGACTTAAAACATAACCCTTCCCCAAGTATCTCCAACCTGGAGAGCCTGAAAAGCATAGACAGATAAATTTTCTCAACCATATTTCAGAAAAAGACAAAAACAGGCTTTTCTCTGTTGCAGAAGAATATTCAGGTTTTTTCCATTTTAGATTTTGGATATATCCACAAATGAAAACCTTATCTTTCTGAGTCCTATGCAGGTAGTCCTCATTTAACAAACACCATGAGCCAGCAACTTTTTCATTAAGTGAAGCGGTTATTAAGTGAAGACAACTTGAACTTTCTTTTGCTTTATAGACCTATGGAAGTTGTAAGTGCAAGGATTGATTACCAAAGTTATTTTTCATTGTTGTTATAGGTAACTGTGAATGGTCACTAAACTAACCAGTTGCCTGTAAAACAGGCAGAGGAGAATTTAGAAAGAGGAGCCTCTTGCATTGTGATTTAAAGAAGAAATTTCTTATCACAACTTAGTTAAATTCTTGTCATTATTTCATACCATATTTTTTATTTTAAAAATTTATAAACCTTTTGCATCAACTGATTTTTTAAAGGCAAATTATAAGACACAGAAAAAGAGCCTTAATCCTTTTATTAAAGGCATCCCTCTTATTTCTTTTAGTTCTTCATTCCCACAGCAAGAGGCAGAGCTGGGGCTGTTATTTTTCTGTGGTTCACAAAAGACTGCTTCATGCTAGCCTAGTGGTTTCACCAAATGTCCTCTGAATTTAGGCAGAAAGAAGACATGAAAAAAGTATTCTGCTACACTGGTATTTTATTAAACAATATAATACTACACCATTTGGTTCAGAATACTTTTTTCCTTGTTTTCCTCCTCTAAAATCTAAGTGCATCTTATACACCGGTGTGTCTTATACACCTGGAAAGAGACTCTGGAAAGGGTGCAGAAAAGAGCAGCTAAAATGATAAAGGGACTAGAGACCAGGCCATACGAGGAAAGGTTGCTGGAACTGGGCATGAATAGTCTAGTAAAAAGAAAGGCTAGGGGGGACATGATAGCTGTATACAGGTACTTGAGGGGTTGCCAAGGAGAGGAGGGGGACACATTATTTTCCAGGTCACCAGAGGGCCGGACGAGGAACAACGGTTGGAAGCTGACCAAGGAAAGATTCAATCTGGAGATAAGCAAGAATTTCCTGACAGTGAGAGCAATCAACCAGTGGAATGGCCTGCCAGCAGAGGTTGTGAACTCCCCAACTTTGGACATTTTCAAGAGGAAATTGGACTGCTATTTGACTGGGATACTGTAGGATTTCCTGCTCAAGCAGGGGGTTGAACTTGATGACCTGTAAGGTCCCTTTCAACTCTAATAAATAAATAAATAAATAAATAAATGAATGAATGAATGAATGAATGAATGAATGAATGAATGAATGAATGAATGAATGAATAAATAAATAAATAAATAAATAAATAAATAAATACTGTAATCAGTGGAACAACTTGCCTCCAGAAGTTGTAAATGCTCCAATACTGGAAGGTTTTAAGAAGATATTAATTAATTAATTAATTAATTAATTAATTAATTAATTAATTAATTAATTA
Source organism: Erythrolamprus reginae (assembly GCF_031021105.1). Taxonomy (NCBI): domain Eukaryota; kingdom Metazoa; phylum Chordata; class Lepidosauria; order Squamata; family Dipsadidae; genus Erythrolamprus; species Erythrolamprus reginae. The sequence goes on along the minus strand of NC_091951.1, from coordinate 34,521,984 downwards.
TACTGTAATCAGTGGAACAACTTGCCTCCAGAAGTTGTAAATGCTCCAACACTGGAAGGTTTTAAGAAGAGATTGGATAACCATTTGTTTGAAGAGGAACAGTGCTATTTTATTGTGATATTGTATAGTTGGACTAAAAAGAAATTTCCTAAGGGTGAGACCAATCAAGCTGGCCATGCCCACCCAGTCACATGGCCCATTTCCCACAGAAAACACTGGGAGCCACAAAATCTGGGTAGGTATGGCTGATGGGGTCGTGTGACTGGGTGAAAGTGACATTGAGTTAGCCATACCCACCCACCTACGCCCACCCACCCACTTACGCCCACCCACTCACATGATCACTAAGCCATGGCCACTAAGCCACCGCTACACAAACAGTAGTAAAAAATTGAATCCCACCATTGATAAAGACCACCCATGAGGTTCATTCATAGGTTACAACAGAGCTTGCTAAGGTCAAAGGGAGCCAACAGGACAAGAATAGAGAGCACCAAGGGAGTCAGCACATTTCATAACGTGAGGGAAAGTGCTAATGTGTAAATATTAAAAGTATTACAAAGTATTACAGATAGTGTTGGGCGCACCCAACGAAGTTCGGGTTCGGCGAACTCACCCGAACTTTCTCATGAAGTTCAGGTGAGTTTGCTGAACCCAAACTCGAACCCGAACTTTTGCTTGCAGCAAGCCGCTGCGGTGTCCTTTTCTGTAAAAATAAACGAGGAGGTGGGGAATTCCCCACCACCTTTGGCTTCCTTTTATTTTTACAGAAAAGGATGCCACAGTGGTGCTGCAAGCAAAAGTTCAGGTTCGAGTTCGGGTTCAGCAAACTCACCTGAACTTCATGAGAAAGTTCGGGTGAGTTTGCCGAACCCGAACTTCGTTGGGTGCGCCCAACACTATACCCGCCAACCTGCCTTATTGCCATGCACTGAAAAGCCCAATTGGCCTTATTGTCAAGGGATGCCTTATTTTGGGCAAAACATGGTAGGCTCAAAGTTGACTTAAACTTCCATCCTTCCAAGATTGGTATAATGAGGACCTAGATTGTTAGGGAAATATGCTGACCCTGACTCTTAGAGAGCTATAAAGTCTGTGGAGAGGGGCGGCATACAAATCTAATAAATAATAATAATAATAATATTAATAATAATAATAATAATAATAATAATAATAATAATAATAATAATAATAATAATAAAGCTCTATGAAGTGGTATAAACAGTAACCTATTGCTAAAGTACCATTATCTTCTTTTTTACAGATCAACTGTGCTGCTATCAACCATATTATTCAGCAAAGTCATCATTTTCCTTTTTTCTACCGGATGATCCCAAAACAAGAACCTCCCTACTCACCCATTATCCAGTTGCTCCTGCATTTCCAATGGACATGGATTGGCCTCTTTTCTCAAGATAATGAAAGGGGAGAAAACTTTAAAAGAAGCCTGGAAACTCTAGCTGTAAAAAACAGGATTTGCATTGTCCTCTCACAAATCATCCCAGCTGCAAATCTGAATATATATACTGGAGATTTTTTTGTGCAAGAACAAAATAAAATGTTCCTTCTCCTTATTAATATCCAGATAAGAATTATAGTCTGTCAACTAGATTTTCATGCCACAGCAATGCTAATGACAGTTATAATTATTAATGAAAAGAAGAATATATTTATTGAGGGAAAAGTGTGGATTGTAACAACTTTGTCCTATTTAAGCATAAGAATGTTGTCCAACAAACTTGATCTCCAACATAAACATGTTTTGTTTTCCTTCCTCACCCGAACAAACAGGGGGCAATATTATAACTTAAATTCACATTCCTTTACTGAGAAACAGTTTGTAAAGAAAGCATTTCAGTGTTCATATTCAAAGCCTAAGTTGTCTAAAAAGATTTGGGAAAGATGTACAGAAAAAGAGAGCAGGCTATTGCCACTCCATGATATGATTACAAAAATGATAATTGAGGATGGCGCCGGTATTTCCAGAGCAATACATGCTGTGGCCTCAATCCTCAATGCTGCCTCTTCCTCCCAATTGATTAAGAGGAGGAGGATTGAGGACCATCAATCATCCCAGATTGTACAGCCATGGCAGGTAAAACATTTAAGGTTTCACTTCATACATGTTAAATTGGATGTGGCATGTGATATTCTGAAAAGCAGTTGCCCAGTTTGTAGTATTTGTAAGTGAGTGAGAGAAATTATAAGGATAACTCTTCCAAACTGAAATTACCTGTGTTGGTTTGAGATGCTGTAATGACAGATATCTCCATGGTGAAGAAATAGCAATAGCATTTAGCTTATATACCACTTCACAGTGCTTTACAGCCCTCTCTAAGTGGTTTACAGAATCAGCATATTGCCCCCAACAATCTAGTTCCTCATTTTACCCACTTTGGAAGGCTGGAAGGCTGAGTCAACCTTGAGCTGGTGGTGAGATTTGAACTGCTGAACTACAGCTAGCTATTAGCTGAAGTACTCCCCCCACCCTTTGCAAATTAAATAAGCTTCAGGATGCTCCAACAATTCTCAGATCAGGTACCAGTGATTGATAAAATACAGATCTATCCAGAGGTGGTATTCAGCTGGTTCGCCCAAACTGATATTGGAAATTGCAGGTGGGCCGGTCCACCTGCCACTGCTCTATGATTGATTGATTGATTGATTGATTGATTGATTGATTGATTGATTGATTAGATTTTAAACAGGCATACCTACAAACATACCATACATAAATTATACAGGCCCAGGGGAGATATCTCAGTTCCCCCATGCCTGATGACAAAGGTGGGTTTTAAGGAGTTTGCAAAAGGCAAGGAGGGTAGGGGCAGTTCTAATCTCTGGGGGGAGCTGGTTCCAGAGAGTCAGGGCCGCCACAGAGAAGGCTCTTCCCCTGGGGGCCACCAACTGACATTGTTTAGTTGACGGGACCCGGAGAAGGCCTAATCGGTCGCTGGGATTCGTGCAGCAGAAGGCGGTCTTGGAGATATTCTGCTCCGATGCCCTGAAGGGCTTTATAGGTCATAACCAACACTTTGAATTGTGACCGGAAATTGATCGGCAACCAATGCAGACTGCGGAGTGTTGGTGTCACATGGGCAAACCTGGGGAAGCCCATGACTGCTCTTGCAGCTGCATTCTGCACAATCTGAAGTTTCCGAACACTTTTCAAAGGTAGCCCCATGTAGAGAGCATTACAGTAGTCGAACCTCGAGGTGATGAGGGCATGAGTGACTGTGAGCAGTGAGTCCTGGTCCAAATAGGGCCGCAACTGGTGCACCAGGCGAACCTGGGCAAACGCCCCTCTCGCCACAGCTGAAAGATGGTTCTCTAATGTGAGCTGTGGATCAAGGAGGACGCCCAAGTTGCGGACCCTCTCTGAGGGGGTCAATAATTCCCCCCCAGGGTGATGGACGGACAGATGGAATTGTCCTTGGGAGGCAAAACCCACAGCCACTCCGTCTTATCCGGGTTGAGCTTGAGTCTGTTGACACCCATCCAGGCCCCAACAGCCTCCAGGCACCGGCACATCACTTCCACTGCTTCGTTGATTGGACATGATGTCCTATGTAAGGACATTTTTGAGGATGGGCACATGCATGAAAGGCATGTGCATGCAAAAAGTGCATGTTCTGAAGGACGGGGGCATTTGTGGAAGGCAGGTGCATGTGCAGAGTATGCATGGGGAACCTGTAGCTGCAAAATGGAAAATTCACCTTTGGAGTTATCCCATTACACAATTCAGTTTATTTACAGTTCATTAAGAGCAGTTTGTTACACATGTATATCTATTAAAATAAGAACCTCCAACCTAGTCATTTCAAGTATTTTTATTCTGTATCAGAATAAGTTCAGTAAGGAATTAAATTTTCAGTATTATTAAATTTTTAATTTTCCTTTAAATTATTATACTGAGCTATGGTTTAACAAGTCAGTTTAGTGATTTCTTCAATAAAATGAAAGGCATAACTGAAAAAATATTGTGTTCCAAAGAAGGAGCAAAAGAAGTTTCCACGAAAATCCCAAATCATCCTTTTCAAACAAAAATACTGAGCTAAGATGTATGAATTATTCAATACATTTCCAGAATAATAGCCAGAAGAGGTTCAAATGGCAATGTTTATGCTACTTGTATGATTTTCTATGTCTTTGCAGCTTCATCAATTCATGAGAAACTTTCAGCTTCGTAATCTTTCCAATGACGGCATTTATTTGGATGAAAATGGGGTTCCTGCAGTTGACTTTGATATCATGCACTTGAGAATGTTTCCCCAAAAGTCTTATCCTGCAGTTCTACAGTTGGGACTGTAGAAAGGGAAACCTCCTCTCAAGTCAAGGTGTTCATCAATCAGAGTGCCATCCAATGGCCAATATCATTTAACAAGGTAGCTGAAATAACCTCCAAATAAGGGGAAATAAAAATTCAATAATTCATATAATTTTAAAATAAGGGAACACGATGGATCAATGGCTAAGATGCTGAGCTTGTCAATCAGAAAGATTGGCAGTTTAGCAGTTCAAAACCCTAGTGCCGCATAACAGAGTGAACTCCCATTTCTTGCCCCAGCTTCTACCAATCTAGCAGTTTAAAAGCATGTGAAAACACAAGTAGAAAATAGGGATCACCTTGATGGGAAGGTAACAGTGTTCCGTGTGCCTTCGGGTTTTAGTCATGCTGGCCACATGACCACAGAGATGTCTTCTGATAGTGCTGGCTCTTTGGCTTAGAAATGGAAATGAGCCCTGCCCCCCAGAGTCGGGAACAACTAGCACATATGTGAGGGGAACTATAGATAGATAGATAGATAGATAGATAGATAGATAGATAGATAGATAGATAGATAGATAGATAGATAGATAGATAGATAGATTAGTTAATGGTTGTAGATTAGGCGTGATATCCTGAGTAGTTGGAACTTGCAGGCTACTTGATTGTTTTACAATGTGTGTTCTGAGTCTGGTTTCTATGGCTGGGATACGTTTGAGGGCTGGTTTCCAGATGTCTGGTAAGCGAGAGGTATCATCCCGCTTGTTCATATGAAACATATCCCAGCCATAGAAACCAGACTCAGAACACACATTGTAAAACAATCAAGTAGCCTGCAAGTTCCAACTACTCAGGATATCACGCCTAATCTACAACCATTAACTAATCAGCATACCTCAGCTACATCAACGACCCAAATTGTTACCCCACTGACTCACCAGGAAGTTTCTACACAGCAGGCAATTGCTGAGCCAGCAAACCACACCCAGCCACCAGTATTTATAGAAGGAATGCAGCTCAGGTCTTGCAGTGTTCGCCTGAGAACAAGGACAGAAACACCAGCCTGAAGATGACGAGTGAGACCTCGTCGAAACGTCGCCAGAAATTTCCAAATCCTACATGGGAAGAAACCCGAACATACCAAGACCGTCATACCTGTACCCGTGAAAATCTACGAAAACAAATATATATATATTCTCTCCTTATCTCTTATATCATATATATTCTCTCCCTCCCATCTACTTCTCTTCTTTTTTACTTTCTATTTTTATATATATTACTTAATGTCTATTCTCTTCCATATGTATTGTATATTGGACAAAGAATAAATAAATAAATAAATAAATAAATTTACCTAATGTTAAAATTAGTTTGTCACAAACTGGAACCAGCTACACTATCAGCTACACTACCAATTGCATAGAAGCCCTTACTGTCTACATTATTAAATATGATATTTTGAATTACATGAAAAAAGATGTCGGGTAAAGAATCTGTTTGGAAAAATATTGGTAGTTGTTAAAAGTCATTTTTATATGATGATACAATGTTCAACTAGAGGAGAAGAATGCAGCAACATTTGCAGTGACAAAGCCAGATTTTGGGGGTTTCCTACCAAAACAAAGATAGAGAAGAAAACACAATGTATAGCATTCCCACATGTCAGAACTACTTTTCCAATTTATCCCAGGATCCTTTCCTGAAAAATCAATGGTAGATAGTACCTTTTAGAATGAGAAAGGAAACACAATATGGGAACAGATCAGTAATTGTTATGTCAGTACTCCTTGTTTTCGGAGAGGGGCGGCATACAAGTCTAATAAATTATTATGATTATGATTATGATTATTATTATTATATCTCCATTTCTTTCCTGAACTCCATGGTTCTTTAAACAAATTCTTTGAAATAAACCCCTCTACTGTAACTTATGTGGTACCTTTATTTCCATGTTTGTTTTTTAATATTGAAGACAGTGCCTTCTTCTAGATGTACAAAAAGTTGTTACCCAGGATATGCCAAGCTCATGAGAGAAGGAGCACCTATTTGTTGCTATGACTGTTCTCTGTGTATGGAAGGAACATTCTCAGTGGAAGAAGGTAAGTGGCTCTAGAGACAAAAAGGAAACCAAGAATTTCTAATAGGATTCAAAATGGAGCACTACAGTACTTCATTGTTCAGGAGATACTCAGCTCTCTGTCCCATAGAACATCTTCCTTATTACACATTGTTAATTCATCGTTCATGATTTTCTTTTCTTCATATTCCAACTTAGGCTTTCATGAAGTCTTCTGGGAAAGTATTTTGTAGTAATATCCCCAATATCCTCTCCTACCCCATCACTTTTAAAAATGTTTTTTTTAATATTGTTTTTTAGATATTGGTTCCAGTTGCATTTTTAAAAAATGATTAGTTGCAGAAACATTTACATATAGCAAATGTTTTTTCAGATGCAGCCCATTGCAGCAAGTGTCCAGATGATCAGTATTCCAATGAGAAACGAAATCAGTGTGTTCCTAAAAATACAAGCTTCTTGTCTTATAAAGAAACTTTGGGACTCGTCCTAGCTTCCTTCACCCTTACTTTGTCTCTAATCACTGCTTTTGTTTTGGGAATCTTCACTAAATATAGAGAAACTCCCATAGTTAAAGCCAACAACAGGGACCTTACCTACATTCTTTTGAACTCCCTTCTCATTTCCTTCTTGACCGCTTTTCTATTCATTGGACGCCCCAAGAAAGTGACCTGCCTTCTTCGACAAAGCATCTTCAGTGTTGTTTTCTCAGTTGCTGTCTCTTCACTGCTGGCCAAGACTATCATGGTGGTGGTGGCGTTTCTGGCTACAAAGCCAGGCAGCAAGATGAGGAAATGGCTAGGAAAGACTCTGGCCATCTCTATTCTTGTATCCTGTTCTGGGATTCAGGTGGTCATCTGCATGATATGGCTTGGAATCTCTCCCCCATTCCCAGACGCTGATATGCATTCTCAACCAGGCTTTATCCTGCTGCAATGTAACGAAGGATCAATTGTCATGTTCTACACTGCATTGGGTTACATTGGCCTTCTGACTGCCATTTGCTTCTTGGTGGCTTTCCTAGCACGCAAGCTGCCAGGGACCTTCAATGAAGCCAAGTTGATCACCTTCAGCATGTTGGTTTTCTGTAGTGTTTGGGTCTCCTTTGTGCCCACCTACCTGAGCACTAAAGGAAAATACATGGTGGCTGTGCAGATCTTCTCCATTCTGGCTTCCAGCCTGGGCTTAATGGGCTGCATTTTTATCCCAAAATGCTACATCATCATCCTAAGACCTGACATGAACACCAAGGAACACCTAATAGTGAATTCTAAAAAGGGAACATAATGTCAATAGAATAGAACAGAATAGAATAGTATTCTTTATTGGCCAAGTGTGATTGGACACAAAGCAATTTGTTCTTGGTGCATATGCTCTCAGTGTACATAAAAGAAAATATACATTTATGAAGAATGATGAAGTACAATTATTATTGTTGTTGTTGTTGTTGTCATAGGGGTCAAATAATCAGGAAACAATCAATATTAATAAAAATCTTAAGAATACAAGCAACAAGTTACAGTCCTACAGTCATAAATGGGAGGAGATGGGTGATGAGAAAAAATTAATGGTAGTAGTAGATTTAGTAAATAGTTTGACAGTATAGAAGGAATTATTTGTTTAGTAGTGATAGTGTTCAGAAAAAAAACTGTTCTTGTGTCTAACTATCTTGGTGAGCAGTGCTCTGAAGTGACATTTTGAGGGTAGGAGCTGAAACAGTTTATGTCCAGGATGCGAGGGGTCAATAAATATTTTCACAGCCCTCTTTTTCACTCGTGCAGTATACAGGTACTCGATAGAAGGCAGGTTGGCAGCAATACATTTTTCTGCAGTTCTGATTATCCTCTGAAGTCTGTGTCAGTCTTGTTGGGTTGCAGAATCAAACGAGACAGTTATAGAGGTGCAGATAACAGACTCAATGATTCTTCTGTAGAACTGTATCAGCAACTCTGGGCAGTTTGAGCTTCCTGAGTTGGCGCAGAAAGAACATTTTTTGTGGTGCTTTTTTGATGATGTTTTTGATGTTAGGTGACCATCTTAGGTCTTGAGATATGATAGAACCTAGAAATTTGAAGGTCTTTACTGTTGATACTGTGTTGTCTTGTATTGTGCTAGGTGGTAGGATGGGAGGGTTTCTCCTAAAGTCTACCACCATTTCTAAGGTTTTGAATAAACATAATATCAATAAATAAACATAATGTTAAGACAATAAAAGCAGAGGTGGCCTTGGACTTCCAGATTGCAAGCTCTATCAAACAGCGGCAACATTAACGTGGATAAGGTATTGGGTTAATTTGGATAATACCCGTTTCTTGACATTAGAGGGCCATGATTTATTAACAGACTGGCACTCTTTTTTTATGGAATAAAGAAAAAATTCCAATTACTTTCAAAGGAACCTGGTTAGAGAGACATTTATTGCAACTATACCTGAATACTTTTGATAGAAATAAAATGTTGAAATACAAGGACATTTTAGATAAAAATGGGAAACTTAAAAATAGAGAAGAATTAAGCAACCAAATCTAGAAAGAGATTGCTGGCCATATGCCCAAATACAATCTCATTGTAAGACAGGTGAAAGATAATGTAACTGGAACTGAATGAAATACACTGCTCAAAAAAATAAAGGGAACACTTAAACAACACAATATAATTCCAGGTAAATCAAACTTCTATAAATAATTCTCACATCTGGTTTGTCTAATATACTGTATACTGATTTTTAGCTTTTATTCTCATGGTCTGGGGAATTTTTCTTACACCAGATTTTATAATTATCTGTTACAATACAAAAGAAATGAAGACCTAGTTAAAAGACCCATGATTGCATGGGAACAAAATATAGGACACTTGGCAGATTGGAAACAAATACGGAACAGAAATCTCAAATTATAGAAATTAGTATCACACAAAGATAACTATTATAAAATGTGTTACAGAGAGTATTTGGCTCTAACACGATTGGCAAAGATTTATCCAAATTTAAATCTGATTTATTGGCAAAGCAGAAAAAAATCAAGGCACCTTCTTTCACATGTGGTGGTTATGCCCCGAAACAAAAGGATTTTGGATTAAGATACACAAATGGAAATCACCGCATCACAAATAGAATTTACACCGGAACTCCTCCTCTTAGGAATATTCAGCAAAAATTACACTAAGAGCATCAAGTACTTAATACTGTATTTCATATCACCACGGCAGCTAGGATTACCTCTGCTCGTTTTTGGAAAGACTCAGAACACCACCACCCCGAAAGTACAATTCATGCGCCGAAATGGATAGGCTAACAATAGACTTGCGAGGCTAGAAAGATTCAGAATATTATGAAATCTGGGATAGATGGTATCAATGGATTGAGCATGGAAAAATAAACATGAAAAAAGAGAGCTAAAATAGAAGTATAATATATAAATATGTAAATAGAAATGTACAAGTATTCTAACTTTTGTAACAAAAATAAGATTAAGTATAATGTGGTTAAGTTTATAAAATGTGATGAAACTCAAACGAAACAAATGTAACAATGTAACAATGCAGAATTACTTATTGTACTTATTGTATTACTGTTTTTAAAGAATGGAAAATAAACTCTATTAAGAATAAGGAAATAAATGTAAATAATCATATGAAATATATGACACAGTACTGTTAAAAATGTTTATTGATATGTAAATTGGAAAAATGAAAATTAAAAGAGAAACTCTTCATTGATGAGGGATTCCATTAAAGAACATGCAGTAGATGCCCATATAACCTATACTGTTATTCAGGCCACTTAGCTGCAACATTTCCAGGAATAATCCTGTTTAGGGAGGGAAGCTGAAATGAAAACATGGGCATCTGCAAGGAGTATGAAAAAGTCAAGATGGTGGCCACAACCATGGAATAGGAGTCCCATCTTTTTTAAAAAAAATATGGGTCACATTGAACACACAAATAAAAAGGAATGGATTGTCCATTGTACAGTCACAGCTGTAATATCATGACCTCCTCCACACAAACATGCTCCGAATGGCACTGAAAAAAGAGAGAAAGTGAAGTGGAAATCATAAGCAGGGATAAAAGGCCCCTAGAAAAAAAAGCTCCGGAGAAGGTTAACAGATTTAAAAAATTTCCCTAATTTTTTTTTTTTTTAAAAATGTGATCTTAACAAACAGGTGCACCAGCCATTCATTCCAAACATGGCTTTCTCCCTTCACTGAAGTTTTTGAAAATGTACATTGCAGACATCCCACTGTGACTCCTTATCTGCCTTCAATTTCTTTCATGGATGTTGACAGGTCTCTCCTACTCCCCTAGCCTCAAGCGTTTCTCATGAATTGGGTCTGCCTCCAAAGTGGTATTTTCTGCAAGAGTTAAGAAAGAAAAAAATTAAGCCCAATAACAGGCATGGAAGGACCTGGATTTGAAGATGTTTGCTCCTCAAAAAAGAAACTAGTGTCAAAATTAAGCAGCATCAAACCTGCTAATGCTGGGAGACCAGTAAGAAATCTCATGGTTGCAGACTAAACTACAATGTCAACATCACAGCCAGGAGGAAAGCAATGGCAATCCATTTCTGCAATGTTGGCAATTTCTGGCCTTAACTAGGAGCTGAACTCAACTTAAAGCACAGGTGTTTTATCTCAGTCCTTATTTTCTAGTCCAGTGTTTCCCAACCTTGGCAACTTGAATATATCTGGACTTCAACTCCCAGAATTCCCCAGCCAGCATTTGCTCTTTGCTCACGCCAAGTGAATCCACAAATGTTCAAGGGCTGCCACAAGGCAGTTTTTTAGAGGATTCAAGATTTGTATTTTAATAGGGCTTCCTTCTCCAGAGCAAACTTTAGTATTTTGTGAGATTTGTAATCCCTTATGTAATCATAAAGCCTTCTCTATAAATAACCCTCAAATGAGCAGTGACAGAAAACCTGGGCTATATTTAACTCATAATTCAGTAATTATAAAGCCCTTCATGGCATTGGACCAGAATATCTCCGGGACCGCCTCCTGCCGCACGAATCCCAGCGACCGATTAGGTCCCACAGAGTTGGCCTTATCTGGGTCCCGTCGACTAAACAATGTCATTTGACGGGTCCCAGAGGAAGAGCCTTCTCTGTGGCAGCCCCGACTCTCTGGAATCAGCTCCCCCTGGAGATTAGAACTGCCTCCACCCTCCTTGCCTTTCGTAAACTCCTTAAAACCCACCTCTGCCATCAGGCATGGGGGAATTGAGACATCTCCCCCGGGCCTATACAATTTATGTATGGTATGTTTGTGTGTATGTCTGGTTTAATAACGGGGGTTTTAAATGTTTTTTAAATTATTAGATTTGTCATGAATTGTTTTATTGTTGTTGTGAGCCGCCCCGAGTCTACGGAGAGGGGCGGCATATAAATCTAATAATAATAATAATAATAATAATAATTATTATTATTATTATTATACATGATAATAACTGAATATATACTTTTTCTTTTTATAGATTAATAGGAGTATCACAAATTTTATAGATGCATAATCTTAGGTAATATTTTATTCATATTATTATTCATATTATTATTCATATTATTATTATTATTATTATTATTATTATTATTATTATTATTATTATTATTATTATTCTTATTATGCACTGATACCTGTTGTATTCTTTTCCCTCCTGGGAAATCCTTTCTTTAAAACTTTACTATCCAAAAAATTGGATTCAGTTTTTTCCCTCACTCTCCACTGACATCTTTTTATTATTATTATTATTATTTATTAAATTTGTATGCCGCCCCTCTCCGTAGACTATTTTTGCCAAACCTTATCCTCTTCTTGAGGGAGGGAAAAGAACATTTTAAAGCTTTAGTGGCATTCAGCCCCTTCATTTATCCAGCATCACTGGAGCTTTCAAGAAAAGACTGGCCAGCCGCTTGTCAGAAATGGTATAGGGCAGGAGTGTCAAACTCACATCGTCATGGTCCAAGGTCCCTTAGCTCTATTATTCTTTTATTGATTTATTTTTTAAAAATCCATAATGCTACTTTCTAAAAGTTGTGTTAAAATAGTCTCAACTGCCTTCAGGAAATATGGCCATTACCACCTTGTTGTCCATCTGATGCCTACAAACCCCAGATATTTACCATTTTGTTTTTAAAAATCCATAATGCTACTTTCTAAAAGTTGTGTTAAAATAGTCTCAACTGCCTTCAGGAAATATGGCCATTACCACCTTGTTGTCCATCTGATGCCTACAAACCCCAGATATTTACCATTTTGTTTCTTCAGCTGATATCCGGATGTCAGAATTTCTTGGAAAGGGAGAAGAAAGAAATGTATTTATTAGGTTTGTGTCCTAGTGTAATACAGTATATACTGCCCTTGCTGCTGCTGCTGTTGTTGTTGCTCTTGTTGTTTGCCTTAAAATTACCCCTCACAATAAGTTGGGCAGATAGTGAAAAAGCAACATTGACCCCAGACATTCTATAGACCTGTTTTGGATCCAAGATTTTCACTATCTCACGCTGACTACACCAGTGTGACACTAAAAGGAGTTTCCCACTCCATACATGTAAGCTGCATTCACTACTAATCCTATAAGATAACACACACACACACACACGCCCCATAGCTTAAAGTGCTCCTGTAACAAAACAGTCACAAAACGCTGAATTGATCTTGAATGGCAATATAGTGAAGAATCAGACAGGGATTGTTTATATTCACTTATTGTTTATATTCACTGATCATCATATCTCAAAGATAATATAACTGCCATTTTGACCTAATAAGACATCATATGTCACGCAGAAAAACTATCAAATCTTTTGAATAAAAACCATTTGCTACGCAGTAATACACAAAGGGGTAGACATTGTGTAATGTTGAGTCAAAGGTGCCTAAGGTACATTCTTTGGGACCGCTTCCTGTCACAAACCTCCCAACAGCTGATAAGAGCTCAGAGAATTGGCCTTCTTTGGGTCCCGTCAGCCAAACAATGCCTGCGGGCGGGCCCGCAGGGAAGAGCCTCCTCTGTGGGGACACCGACTCTATGGAACCAACTGCCTCCAGAGATTCGACCCCTTCCCACCTTACCATACTGCTATTCCAGCAGGCCTGAAACTGTTGAGTGAATGGAATCCTAGATTTTGTTAGGAATGTGAGTGAGAGTACTGTATGTATGCTGCCTGGGTTTTATAAATGTTTTTATACTGTTTTTATGTATTTTTTATTCATTGGAAGCTGCCCAGAGTCATTCGAGAGTTGAATGGCATACAAGAACAACAAACAAACAAACAAACAAACAAATTCTGGGTTTTTTATCAGGGTAGCTCAGTAAGCAGCTAATATACTGAAAGACCAATTTATACTATAGTTTGCATGCTTAATAAATTTTATCATCATTGCGATTTGGTTGCTTTAAGTAAGGCGTGTTTTAGTCAGGAAGCAGAACTTTTTTCCAATGAAGGAGAATATTTGTAACCCAGGGTTGAAATGAGAGTTCCTTGGTGCTTTGGTTGTTTTCTTGCAGACATTACATCTCCCAACTAGGTAACATTATCACTGCCACCAGAATAACTTACTTTCTCCTTCCACAACAAATACAAGTTTCCCTCCAATCAAAGGGACAAAAAAGTAAATGAAGGATTCAGAATGGGATCAGTGGAAGAAGCTCTGTGCTCTTTCCTCTCTGCTTCAATCAACACTGGCTTCTCTCCTTCCCATAGAAAGTCTCATCCCCAAACAAAAGCAAATGGGCTGTTTTGAGATTATTCTTAATGAGGAAAGATATGAATTGGACAATAGCCTAGGGCAGTGATGGCGAAACTGTGGCACACGTGTCATAGGTAGCACAAAAAGCCATATCTGAGGGCACGTGAGGAGTTGCCCTATATAAGCTCCAGTGTACTTCTGAGGGCTGGTCAGCAGATTTTTGGCTTTTTCGGGTGTTTTCATTCTCCTCAAGCTTCAGAAAAGCCTCCTGAACCCTGAAGGTGAAAAAAACAGTCCATCGGGCCAACCAGAAGTTTACCATGACGACCAGGTCATAAAGGGGCCCCAGACAGTAACCAGTAACTTCACTTCTGTCCTTTGCTAAGAGGATGCTACCTAGCTCTCTCTCTCACACGCTTTTGTGAGGACCAATCTGATTGGTTTCCCAAATTTTTAAGGATTACCATGTTGTGAGGCAGGAAGTTCCACCAGCCAATTTAGCAGCCCAGAAATTTGATCTGGAGACCAATTCTCCTTCTTGTGAAGAGGGTTGGACTAGATGGCCTGAGGTCCCCTCCATCTCTATCATTCTGTATCAGTCTCCTGCTTGAGCTGGGGGTCAGACTAGGTGGCCTCTGAGGTCACCTTATCTCTATCATTCTGTTTCAATCTCCTGCTTGAGCTGGGGGTCAGACTAGATGGCCTCTGAGGTCCCTTCCATCTCTTTCATTCTGTTTCAATCTCCTGCTTGAGCTGGAGGTCAGACTAGATGGCCTCTGAAATCCCTTCCATCTCTATGATTCTGTAACAGTCTCCTGAATGAGAAGGGTGTCAGACTAGAACTGATGTGTGTGTGTATGAAAGAGCTCCCAAAGCCCCCTCCCTCATTTTTGGGGACCCTCAAGATGAACTGGTGTGTGTGTGTGTGTGTGTGTATGAAAGAGCGAACTGTCCCATTCTTTCCTTCCCAAAGTAGCATTTTGTTAGGACCTTTCTGATTGGATGGTGGCGAAGTGTCCCATGTGGCCAAAAGGCTGTGGCTGAATGTGGATTTTTGTGATGAAAGGGCTGGGACAAATAGCTAGCGGCCTTTTTGCAAGGGAGAGAATGCAGCGGCCGATCAGCTGCAATGGAAGAAAGAGCTTCATCCAACTGGCGGAGGCAAAAAATCCTAAACCCCTATGGAAGTCCAGAGGCTTCAGTGTGGCCTGTGTGCATGCGTTGCAGGGGAGGTTATGCGCATGCACAGGAAGAAGATTGGGGCTTGTGCGCATGTGTGGGAAGGGCATTGCATTATGGGCGTGGCCATGCTCATGCACGCTATCACGCATGCTCTCTTTTGGCACGTGAGCCAGAAAAGGTTCACCATCACTGGCCTAGGGAGTAAGTACAGTCCATTTTGTAAACTATTATTGACTTTCTAATTGTGGCATCCAGTTAAAGTAGGACAAAATCCTTCCATTACCCTTAAGTTGTTTCACAGCATCAGGCAGAAAAGCATTGAAGTCCTGCAATCCCCAGATTTCATGTTTAATCTCTGGTGGAAAGCCCATCGGATTCTCAAATTTCTTCTTCTTCTTATACCTGCAGAGAAACAGACAGCAATCAATTGTCCTTCCAGCCTATA
The DNA here is from genome assembly GCF_031021105.1 of Erythrolamprus reginae. NCBI lineage: Eukaryota > Metazoa > Chordata > Lepidosauria > Squamata > Dipsadidae > Erythrolamprus > Erythrolamprus reginae. The sequence continues at coordinate 34,506,331 of NC_091951.1, read as the reverse complement.
ATTATCAGAAGCTTTCTTAAAAAGTGAAGAACTAGAGTTTTCCCAAAAACATGACCATCTTATTTTCTTTTGGGCCCCAAAATAAGCTCCAGCTCATTTTTTTTATTTTTTTTATATATTTTATATTTTTATTTTGATTGATTGATTGCATTTATATGCCGCTCACTCCAAAACGGGCTCATTTGGGGGGAATGTCTTAACCCCTTACCTTAGGACCACTGCAGCCAGGACTCCCATGTCCCTATATCTCTCGTGCCACTGCCTGACTTCTGTGGCTGCTCACGGCCAGATGCTGTGCAGCTTGTGCCAGTGCTGCTGCTTGTGGCAGGTTGTATGATATACTGTTTCACATGCGAGTGGCAGCACCCGTGCAATACGCCATGTGGCATTCAGCCCCAAGTGGCCACAGAATACATCAGGCAGCAGGGCAACAGGTGTCAGGGCATGGGAGGCCCAGTTGTAGCTGCATATGGGGCAGCTCCAGCTTCCAACCCCTGCTCTAGCTTGATTTTTATGCATAGCACCTCGCCCTACCTTGTACAACCAGGTGGCGGGCGGGACTTATTTGGGGGTGGGGGTAGGAGTAGACTTATATTAGGCAAAGGTGTGAAAATCAGGGTAGGGCTTGCTTTTGGGATACATTACATTTTCAAGGAAACACAGTAGAAGACAGACCTCGGTTTAGTATGTCTGATCCAGAATTTCTCCAGAGAGATAGAAATGTGTTTCTCTCTCTCTCTATTTCCTTGTTGCATAGAAGAAATGAAGCAAGAAAAGGAGCCACAACTGGGAAAGCCATACTGCGTTAAATATTTCCAAATCCAGATATTGTAATCCTAAATTTTGGTGAATGTTCACAAGCACATATGGGCCTCTTACAAGACCTGATAAACCAGGATCAGTCAACCTGACTTTTTTCCGTACATTTCTACAAATGTTAATTGAGCACTTCATGTAATCATGAACATTTAATTAATTAATTTATTTATTCAATTTTTATGCCGCCCTTCTCCTTAGACTCAGGGCAGTTTACAACATGTTAGCAATAGCACTTTTGAACAGAGCCAGTGTATTGCCCCCACAGTCTGGGTCCTCATTTTACCCACCTTGGAAGGATGGAAGGCTGAGTCAACCTTGAGCCGGTGATGAGATTTGAACCGCTGACCTTCAGATCTACAGTCAGCTTCAGTGGCCTGCAGTACAGCACTCTACCTGCTGCGCCACCCCAGCTCTATGCACTATTCAGTCTATAGGTTCAATTAATCCTTCCTTGTTATGGCTATAAAATATGTCCTGCACAAAGCTATAGATAGTGGGTTGCTAACAGTACACTAAAGGGTCGTGCACCAGTAGCGATAGCTGTGCATGCAGCTTCAATTATCGTGCGTGCGTGCACATCCCAATATGTTTTTACTTCTCCACATGCACAGGAAGCAAAATCTCATGAGGGGACACATGCAAGCATGGGATTTTTTGCGCAGAAGCAAAAAAATCACTGAAATTACACATACACACCCATGTCCCTTTGCGAAATTTTGCTTCCTGCGCATGCACAGAAGCAAAAACACACTGGGACGTGCTCGCACGTTAACCCAAGCTGCATGTGCAGCACACCTGTAAAGATGATAATAGGAATCCACCCCTAATAGTGGTTTATATCAAAGCTTCTAATCCAACTCTGATTCATACTTCTCTTTGAAAATAACATATCCTCTGTTTCAGCCAAACCATTTAACTTCAAATCATTTTCACCCCAATTTCTAAGGTAAGCAAATTGGTTACACTTTCTTATACTCCCATCTAGATGAATTACTATATTAAAATGTCATTTTTGTATATCAGAGAACCTGGCAGCTTTCAATATGTATCCATGTATCCATCTATGTATCCATCCATTCATCCACATACAAAATAATTATTGACCTGGCCATTTCAAGGAGAGATCAACTTACTGTTCCAAGATGCTTTGGACATCCTAAAATTAAAAAAAAAGAATGAACACTCATTACTCGCTTGTTCTGTCTGGGTGCCCCCAGACTTCAACACCAACTGGAAAAAGCAGCCAGACACGCTGGTAAAAGCAAAAGCACTTTATAGTTTGAAAAATAAACACAGAGAAAAACCTGTTCTTCCCAACAGGCAGGCTATGAGGCTTCACAGCAAAGTCCTGATGGCCAGACAATACAACAGACTTCTTGCTGGCACACACACCACTGTAGAGAATAAGCCCCCACGCCTTTTTCCCCAAGGTTTCAGCCTTCAAGGCCACAAGCCAGAATCAGAGACGCCAAAGATCACAGCCAGGTCCCAGGACTCCCAAAGATAATACTCCACAATACAGGAAGGGTGGGTCTGCCTTTTCAGCCTTTCTGGGGAGAACCACACCCAAACCCAGCTGTTACCTATTTAGGACTGGAAGTACCTGGCTAATTGTCCCCTTCGTTGTGCTGCTCTTCTCTGCCTGTGATCGATGATGGCTTGAGCATTTTCATCCTTAGGACTCCAGGCTGCTTGCTGGGGAGAGCTCCACCCCGGGAGATTCTGGCTGTTCTCCCTCTCCCTCGGCCTGATATTCCTCCTCCCCTTCTGCCTGGGCCTCCTCCTCCTCCTCCTGTTCCTCATCCTCCCCCTCTGAGCAGGGAGCCGGCAGAGGTTCAGCCATTCCCTGAGGAGCCTCAGACGGAATCACAACACTCGCTTGTCCAAAATCCTTCTTAAAAGCAGGGCTAATAACTAAAAAGCCTTCTAACTGTTGCTATGCAAGAGCAACCAATATTTCTCACTACAAAGACTTCTAGGAACTGTAGTTCAGCAATATATTGTATTTAGCAATGTCCAGATTCAATATCAAAGATTCTAAAGGCATCCTTTAAAATTTCAGTAATACGCTGAAACTCTCCACCCATAAAGACTAGGAAAACTCACTGACCATCTTAGATAAACCAGATTTTGAAAGGCAATATTCAAACTTTTAAAAAGTAAAATAAAATGTTCTTGGGGAAAAAATAGGTTAAACATGTTCTGCAAATTGGGTTACACTGACTGGGAACTAGAGAACGAACTCACTGAGTCAGTCCTGTACCTACAGACTAACATTGTAAATCACACTGAAGCCTGAATGAGTAAGAAAGTACCATATTTTTTTAGAATATAACACGCAGCTTTTTCCTCCCAAAAGAGACTGGAAGTTTAGATGGGTCTTATGGTCCAAATGTAGCTTTTTTGAAGCTGTTTTTCCAGCCCTAATGAGGTGCTAGTGATCTTCCCTGCTTGCAGGCTTGTTTTCATTACTACTCCAAAGTTTTTTCCAGCCCTAAGTCTTCGCAGGCTTGTTTTCATTGCTATCCCCTCCAAAAAAGGTTTTTCCCCCCCAGCCCTAACCAGGGGGTATAATGATGTGCTGAAGCTGACCAGACTAAGGATGCTAGCAAGCTAAATACCTTGGTAGGCAGATTTCCCCCCCCTATTTTCCTCCCAAAAAACTAAGGTGTGTCCTATACTCTGAAAAATACGGTAATACCGGTAGTTCTTGACTTTGATTCATTGAGTGACGATTAAAAGTTACAACAGCATTGGAGAAAGGGACTTATATGATTATTTTTCACACTCATTTGGCAACTGGCATGTATTTATGATGGTTGCAGTGTCCTGGGGTCATGTGATCAATCACCTTTTGCAATGTTCTTAGCAACAAAGTCAATAGGGAAGCCAGATTCATTTAATAGCCATGTTATTAACTTAACTGCAATGATTCACTTATTTATTTATTTATTTATTATTTAGATTTGTATGCCTTAACACTTAACAATTTAGGGTCATAAAAGAGGGCAAAATTCACTTAACTCTTGCTTCAAAAGAAATTTCGAGCTCAGTTGTGGTCGTAAGCCAAGGACTATGTATATGAAGGTGAATCCAATTTTTTAAAATATACCCAAACAATTTAATGTTAGGTATGTCTGTAAATTTATTCTGTGGATTAAATATAGAACTAAGAATGATTCCTAGGTGTAGAAAGAACATCTGGTTATATTATCATTTCGTTTTGTAGCACATTCCCCGAACATGCAAATTGATTGTGTAGGTTTTCATAGAGCCATGATGGCGAACCTATGGCACATGTGCCACAGTGGCACGCATAGACATATTGGAGGGCACACCAGGCATTGCCCTATGTTAGCTCCAGCATGCATACGTGGGGAAGGTTGTTCCCTGAAGCCCCAGAGTGCAAAAAAACGCCCAATGGGCAAACTGGAAGTGCTGTTTTTTTCACCGTCCCAGGCTTCAGTAAGGCCTGTATGCGCAGGGATGGGGAGATTGTGTGCATGTGCAGGAGCAGCATGGGGGTGCGCATATATGGGGGATGGAATGGGTGTGAGCTAGCGCACACACACACACACACTTTGGGCACATAAACCAAAAAGGGTTTGCCATCACTGTCATAAAGTCTTCTGTTTCAGATATGTTCATCAATACTTCTTTGGAAGAATGAATCAAGCCATTGGCCTATCTAGTTCATCAATTTAACACTGGAAGTAACTGTCCAGATGTTTAATCTTATCTGCAGATGCCAAAGACTGGACTTAGGTCTATCGTGAGTAAGACTCTACCTAAAGTGAAGACGTTAGCTGAAACACAAGGAAACATGCTAAACATGGTGCCTGAAGGTATCAAGTGACCATAGATCCCTTTGTTGGTATCTACCAAGCTTCCTGCTTCATATCCTGCCTTTCTTATGCACTCATCGCATTTGGGCTACCATTTTGTAAAAGTACACACAACAAATTCTCAAAATACTAAGTGTGCTTACAAAGATGGAAGAATGAATGAGCCCACTTACCCGAAATTCCTCTTTGTTTAAGCAGGGTCCTTCGTTTGTCTATGGAGATTCTCAATCATCCAGGTCATGATTGTCCCATGACAATTTTTTCAAGATGCAACTGGATTTTGTTTTTTCTTGAAATTCAGAGCTGGAGAAACTTCTTGGATGAGAAGCAAAATGTTTTCAAAGAAAAACCAGAAAGTCCAGTTGCATCTTGAAAAAAAAGCACCTTTGGGACAGGGTCCTTTCATTGTTGACATATTCTATCATGAAAGCCACTTCCCCAAGCTCAATAACAATGGTAACAACATTAACTAGCATCTCTTTCACTCCACAATCAGGGATAAAAAAATGAGAGCACCCTCTACTACTGTCCTAAATTTTCTTACCTCTAGTAATTCCAAATTTGGCTGATCACATTTCTCAACCATGTCCCGGATGATGTAATCAAGAACAAACAGCTCCTGGGAAATTACTGCCATCTGGTCATTTGTTTTCAATGTGATCTCTGTTGTTACCTCTTCAACCTTAGCAAGCCAAAAGGTGCTTTCTTCCAATACAAGTTCACGCAGATGTTCAAACCCATCCATCACTTTCTTTTTCTCTGCTTCTGCTAGTTGCTGCAATTTAAAAAAAAGATTGGGTGGGGGGAGACCTTTTTTATTAATTATTAAGAAACATGGATGTCACTTCCAGCAGAACAATCACTGGCTGGGTTCAATCAACGTTCTAACCACGCAGTCCAGTTTGATAACATTCTGCTCCTGGGTTCATCTAACCTGCTGACTTGATGGTCCTGTTCACACAGGATACTGAGGAATCAAAACATTTTATTTTAGCTTCTTTACCTACCATGTTTCAGAATAAAATACGTACCCTTTCCCCCCCCAAAAGAGGCTGAAAATTTGGGTTTGTCTTATACCCCAAATGTAGCTTTTTTGAAGCTTTTTTCCTCTGCCCTGACAAGGTGCTAACTTTTTTTCCTGGCTTGCAGGCTTGTTTTCCCTCCAAAGATTTTTTTTGTTCTAACCAGGGGATAAAATAATGTGCTGAAGCTGATCGGACTACGGACGCTAGCCAGATGAATACCTGGTGGATAGATTTCCCCCCTATTTTCCTCTCAAAAAACTAAGGTGTGTCTTAACTCTGAAAAATACCATATATTAAAGGTAACAGTAGCAGGAACTATTAGCTTGGGAATACTCTGCCTTTAGCACCAAAGACAAGTCTGAAACAGGAAATCACTGATGGTTATATTTAATAGTTAGACGTGGGTTCAATCACTTGTAGTTCTATTCGTTCCAGTCCATATTAATGTGGCAAACATAATCATTATTGTCTCCAAAGCTTGAGAAAGGGGTCAGCCTGACCTCAGTCCGACTAAACAAATGCATAATGGGACCAAGATAAGGGAAGGGGAGTACTGAAGTGTCAGCAGAAAGTTATATATGGGTCCTAAATCTGCTTAAGCAAGGCAATTGCAACAAACAGGATGTCTGGCTTGTCAATGCATGTGATGTATACTGAAATCTGTTAATTTCCTAATTTCCCGTAATTGTATTACCATATATGGGGAAACATGTTATGCTGAGATACTGTATATTTGAATAAGTATATAAGGAAGACTCTGTAATTTGTTCGGGGTTCAGGCCGTTTATTTTGTAGTTTGTGCTTTGAACCTGCGCAATAAACTTTCCTTTGCTGAAAGAGCTGGCTTATGTCTCATCACTTCTACAACAATATAGTGAGAGATAATTGTTCTTTGCTAAAAAGAGTTATAAAAAGGATATTGTGCAGTCCTTGATGCTCTCGGAGCTTGGTTGCTTGCTTGCAGGTGTTTCATTATCCAACTAAGTAACACTAACATTATCTGGCACTGCTGATATTACCTGGGTATAAACTCCTTGCAAGCAAACAACCAACCTCAGAGAGCATCGAGGACTGCACAATATCCTTTTTATAACTGTTTTTAGCGAAGCAAAAATATCTCTCAGCATATCAATCAAACAACTTCAGAGAGCACCAAGAACCCCGTGGTTCGGGGGGTGGACGCATTTCCACTTAGGTTTGCCACCGGTTCACACTGCAATATTTCACTTGCACACAAGCATCCCCTCATGCAATTTCATTCCCGCACATGCTCAGTAGCAGGAGTCAGTCCAAAACACAGCTGAGGAGTTGATCAGCTGTGCTTTGGGTGAAGAAATAAATTAACCTGGAGGCAGGCAGAAGGGCTCTAGAAGAGAAGTCATCCAAACATGGAAAAATTTGCCAAAAATTTCCCCCAAAAAAATGGTGTTCACAGACCAGCACCGACTGAACCAGATCCACGACACCATTGTCATGTTACCAGTGGGTCACATGGTCTGAACCTGGAGGAACCAACCCCTGCCACGGTTCAAAACCCTGTCACATCTTTTGATAGTATTGGAAATATGATACAGTAATACCTCATCTTACGAACTTAATTGGTTCCAGGACGAGGTTCGTAAGGTGAAAAGTTCGTAAGATGAAACAATGTTTCCCATAGGAATCAATGGAAAAGCCAATAATGCGTGCAAGCCGATTAGGAAAATCCAAAACATTAAGGCTTAAAAAAAAAAAAAAGCTGCCGGCAGACGAAGCTGAGGCGAATGGAGTGGGGGGAGGGAAACCCATGGAGATCCAGAGGGGAGAATGGGGCAGGACAGGGTGGGGAAAAATGGGAGGAACCCATGGAGATCCAGAGGGGAGAATGGGGCAGGACAGGGTGGAGAAAAACGGAGGAAACCCATGGAGATCCAGAGGGGAGAATGGGGCAGGACAGGGTGGAGAAAAACGGAGGAAACCCATGGAGATCCAGAGGGGAGAATGGGGCAGGACAGAGTGGAGAAAAACGGGGGAAACCCATGGAGATCCAGAGGGGAGAATGGGGCAGGACAGGGTGGAGAAAAACGGGGGAAACCCATGGAGATCCAGAGGGGAGAATGGGGCAGGACAGGGTGGAGAAAAACGGAGGAAACCCATGGAGATCCAGAGGGGAGAATGGGGCAGGACAGGGTAGAGAAAAACGGAGGAAACCCATGGAGATCCAGAGGGGAGAATGGGGCAGGACAGGGTGGAGAAAAACGGAGGAAACCCATGGAGATCCAGAGGGGAGAATGGGGCAGGACAGGGTGGAGAAAAACGGAGGAAACCCATGGAGATCCAGAGGGGAGAATGGGGCAGGACAGGGTGGGGAAAAAAGGAGGAAACCCATGGAGATCCAGAGGGGAGAATGGGGCAGGACAGAGTGGAGAAAAACGGACGAAACCCATGGAGATCCAGAGGGGAGAATGGGGCAGGACAGAGTGGAGAAAAACGGAGGAAACCCATGGAGATCCAGAGGGGAGAATGGGGCAGGACAGGGTGGGAAAAAATGGGAGGAACTCAAGTCTGGAGGTGGGGCATCCCAGCGGCCGGCGGCAGGTTCGTAAGGTGAAAAAAGTTCGTAAGAAGAGGCAAAAAAATTCCGAACCCTGGGTTCGTATCTTGAAAAGTTCGTATGACGAGGGGTTCGTATCATGAGGTACCACTGTATTATGATTATTCTCAGTAGTAGCAATACCTACAATCAAGTCTTGACTTCGTTTTTCTGTATCTGAGAGATGCTTCATAACCACTTCTTTCTCCTTCTTTAAATTCTCAATACAGTTTAAAAATTGACCCTGAAAGAGAAACAAACAAATGGGAGCAAATATACTGCTCAAAAAAAATAAAGGGAACACTCAAATAACACTCCTAGATCTGAATGAATGAAATATTCTCATTGAATATTTCATTTGTACAACTATTCCATTTGCACAACAGCATGTGACATTGACTATCAATCAGTGTTGCTTCCTAAGTGGATAGTTTGATTTCACAGAAGTTTGATTTACTTGAAGTTATATTCTGTTTTTTAAGTGTTCCCTTTATTTTTTTTCAGCAGTGTACAAGAAATAGCACACAAGCAGGCAGCTGGACGATGAGTTTTAAAGCAGTAGGGACATTTTTCCTAAATGCTATCTTTGTGTTATTCCACATCCAAATTCTATATTCAAGCCCCTAAAGATTCTCAGGTTTCTCCCATCATCTCTGTTAATGGTATTATATGAAACCAACATCTTTTTTCAACTCCCAGGCAAACGCCCCACCTTGTACTCTTCAGCAGCTTGTGCCACAGAGATAACATCATGAGTCTGGTGCTCCTGGGATCCATCACAATGTATGCAAAAGAGGACAAGATCATCTTTGCAGAAAGACAATATTGCCGGTTCATGTCCCTGGCAGGTTTTGCTCTTCCTTGACATCCGCTTTGCCTGATCAGTCAGTTGCATGATTAACTGGACGACGTTAGCCAGTTGCCCATTTAGCTTAAAATTCAACCGAGGAACTGCTACTTTGCATTGAGGGCAAGCGGTCTGGTCAGAAACCTGCTCCCAGTACTTCACAACACAGGCATGGCAGAAGTTGTGCCCACAGTCAAGAGTCACAGGACGTATGAGGTACTCCAAACACAAAAAGCAAGTTATTTCTGACTGCAGCTTCTTCCCAATGTTCCCAGTGGCCATGCTGTACAAAATTCACAATAAAGCAAAGTTGAGCAGAAGGTCTTTGTTTCCACAAAAGCCCCTATGCAGTTTTAGCAAGCACAGCTGCAGCAGGTCCACCAGAAAGTAAGCTGAGTGGGGGGAAAAGAGAGAGAAAATAGCAATGGAGTGGGAGGGACACAGTTCCATCTTCAGTTATTCCATCCCTCCAAAAGGTTCTCAGTATTAATCAGAATAGAGCCGGAAGGGACCTTGGGGTCTTCTAGTCCAACACCTTATACAAAAGGGTCCCCAAACTTGGCAACTTTGACTTGTGGACCTCAACTCCCATGGAGAATTCTGGGAGTTGAAACCCACAAGTCTTAAAGTTGCTAAGTTTGAAGACCTCTGCCCTATACTATTTCAGACAGGCAGTTGTTCAGTATTTTCTTTAAAACCCTCCAGTGATGAAGCACCTACAACTTCTGAAGGCAACCTACTCCATTGGTTCATTATTCAGACTGTTAGGAAATTTCTCCTTAATTCCAGGGAAGAAAAGTGGGGAAGGGGAGAAAAGAATAGGCCTTAGCTTCCTACATACCAAATATCAGAACTAGGGGTGAAATTCAGCAGGTTCTAGAGAACCGGTAGCGGACATTCTGAGTAGTTTGGAGAATTGGCAAATACCACCTCTGGTTGGCCCCAGAGTGGGGTAAGAATGGAGATTTTGCAATAACATTTCCCCAGGAGTGGGGAGGGAATAAAGATTTTGAAGCATCCTTACCCTGGAGCGGGGTGGGAATTGAATTTTCGCAACAACCTTCCCTCAGGAGTTTTTGCAATATCTTTCCCCTGCCATGCCCACAAAACCGGTAGGGAAACAAATTTAATTTCATCCCTGGTTGGAGCCAAGCATATTTTTTAAAAATTATACTATATAGAGTATAAATATATCCCTTAAAAATACAGTATAGTGATTAAGATAAAGAAACCAATATTCGCTTAACAGGGATTTGGGGCAAATTGGTCTCTCAGCCCAACCTATTTTACAGGGTTGTTGTTGTGTAGAATAAAGAATGCACTGAACTCCTGAATGAAAATAGGAGGGAGACAGACAGACAAATGTATCCCACCTATGCTGGCTAGGGAATAATGGGCACTGTAGTCAAACACAGCTGGAGAATACCCAATTGTGGAAGATAGTTGGTGCATAATTCCGTCACACAAATTACTACTTCTTGGTATCCATAGTTGCCATCCTACTAAAGACTTACGCCAAAGACGTTGCTACAACTAGGGCACACACAAGCACCTGCTAGGGAACTCTGTTAAAAACAACCACCACCGAGAGCGCCGCCGCGTTTAGCAGAGCCAAGGGGTTTGTAAATCTTCGATAAAACCATGGAACCACAATTCTCGAAATGACACGCTCACCACTTTCCAACCGCTTCGCCCTCTCTCCCGTAGATTCTGCAAGCGCGCCAGCCGCCTGGTATTTTATAATCCTCTTTTCTTCCAATTGGAAAGAGCTACGCCCTCTTCGCTCCCTTTCTATCCCCCCCCCCACTCTCTTATTAGTTCTTTCGACAATTGCTAATTGGCCAAGATAGGCGGCGCTCCATCCAATGGAATCTTTAGTTCCCTTTCATTCGACCGTTCTGATTGGCCAGCAGCATTTTTAGAACCGGCGTTCCCGTGGGATCCATGCTTTCGCTTTGTAAAAATAGCCATCTGTTTTGAGATAGCGCGGCTAGGATTGTGCAATAAAGGAAGATTGGCGGCTGGCCTCTCTTGGACGTCGATCTCTAAGGGTTTGAAAGAGGCAGGCAGAGTAATTTTTGAGAATGCTTGCAAGCCGCTACGGATCCGAAGACGCGTCTCCAACGTTCCTTTCCCCCCCCTAAAATCGTCCTTCCGAGAGAGAGGGGTCGACATCGCTGTCTTCGCACAATTCTTTTATAAATTAGACAAATCCTAATGCAGTTTACTTTTGTCTCTCCACCAATCCACCCCACATGCTCTAAAGGGGATGGTTTCTGTACGATTCTTTTGCATCATTCTCTAGCCAGAATGTAGAAAATGGGACCCTGTAATCTTATTTAGCGTTTAGAATAGAATTCTTTATTGGCCAGGTGTGATTGGGCACACAGGAATTTGTCTTGGTGCATATGCTCTCAGTGTACATAAAAGAAAATATACATTTGTCAGGAATCATGAGGTACCACACTTAATGATTGTCATGGGGTCAAATAAGCAATGAAGAAACAATCAAAATTACTAAAATCTTAAGGATACAATACAAAGTTACAGTCATAAGTGGGAGGACATGGGTGATAGGAATGATGAGAAAAAAATGTATTAGTAGTGCAGACTTAGTAAATAGTTTGACAGTGGTGAGGGAATTATTTGTTTAGCAGAGTGATGGCATTCAGGGGCGGGGAAACTGTTCTTGTGTCTGGTTGTCTTGGTGTGCAGTGCTCTGTAGCAATGTTTTGAGGGGAGGAGTTGAAACAGTTTATGTCCAGGATGCGATGGGTCGGTAATTATTTTCACAGCCCTCTTTTTGACTCATGCATTATACAGGCCCTCAATGGAAGGCAGGTTGGCAGCAATTGTTTTTTCTACAGTTCTGATTATCCTCTGAAGTCTGTGTCGGTCTTGTTGGGTTGCAGAACCAAACCAGACAGTTATAGAGGTGCAGATGACGGACTCATTGATTACCCTGTAGAACTGTATCAGGAGCTCCTTGGGCAGTTTGAGCTTCCTGAGTTGGCACAGAAAGTCTACCACCATTTCTATGGTTTTGAGTGTGTTCAGTTCTAAATTGTTGCGGTTGCAATATGAGGCTAGTTGTTGAGCCTCCTGTCCTGTGTTTGTATGAGTTCTCCCAGAAGCAGTGTAAAAAATTAAGAACCAAAGCAGAAGGGTAATATTTCCATCAAATCAAATTCAACTGTTTGATATTCATCAAAAATACAAAACTGTTTCACAAGTCTTTCAGATTTTTTTTAAAATTTGCCAGTCTAGCCTCAGATGGTCTTTGTAATCCCCAATTCATATACAGTACTATAAATGGCTAACCCCGCTCACTCAACCATCACCTTCCAACGTTCCCTGAGGAAGATTAGGGTCAGAAGCATGGAAGGAATGAACAACCAGTAGCCAGAAAAAAAGTAGCAAATTACTTTTGGCCTCATATGTAGCAAGGTAGAAAAAAGAAAAGGCAAAGATGTGATAGTTTTAAAGAACCATCTTTAAAAATGAAGTGAGGCCTATATGCATACGCTGAGAGACTATATACTAAAGACAAATTCTTTGTGTGTCCAATCATACTTGGCCAAGAAAAAATTGCATTACATCCCATTCCATCCATTCATTTAGTGATTGAAATGTTTGAAAACAAAAAGAACCACAAAAGCAATGGGGGTATAATAATTCTTTATTAAAAACCACATATTAAATTCAAAAAATAAAAAACCAAATGGTTTACACTCTTATTATATAAAAGAATGGTGTTTTTAAATGTGACTATCCTGATCTATGTACGCTTAACTACAATTCAACTCATTGTGATTAACAAAAGTGTTTGTGTGTTCAAAATAGCACCCCGTGAAACAATTGCATTCAGCTCTATTTCTTCATATTAAGAGCTGCTTCCCACAACTAAAACTTTAATCGGAAGCCTTCACTAAAGATTAAAATGATAAAATACAGCCAAGACAGTCTTCCTCAACGTAGCACCCTCCAGCACTACCAGGGAATTTTGATCCCTCCAAGTCTGGTGGATTTCACACAACATGTATGGCTCCATTAAAAAGCACGTATAGCAACTTTGTAAGATTAATTCAACATCACACCAGTTTGCAGCTGAAATTCACCCCAAGTATTAGGCATGGAGGATGAGATGGATAGGAAGAACAGAGACAAAGGGAAAGTGATAATAAGAGGGTCCAGAGATCTAAAGACAGAAGGATCTGGTGATGGATTTTCTGCCTTAGGGACAAAGCGAGAGACGGGTTTTCTTCTCAAGCCAAAATAAAGGGCAAATGGGTTCTCCAGCAAATAAAGTTGCTGAGAAGGCACAGAGCAGGTTTCCTGTCTCGACATCACAAAAAGCCACCCGGCGTCCAGGATAGTTCAGAGAGACTCGAATCTTATTGATCTCCCAATTTATTGTGCGAGAAACAAATGATGTGGGGTTCGTGTACACCCACAATCTGCTATAACTTATTCCCATTACCCAGACCCCTTCCATAGTACCAAAGGCCAAAGAACCCCTTCTCTTCACTGAACTTCGTGCAACTCCAACAGCCCAGCTGCCCTTATTTTCCACAGCAACGTCCCAATAATGCCTGCCACTAATGAACATCTCCCGTCCCAACACACACGTCATTTGATCAAATCTCTTGTCATTCTCGACGAGATTTTGGCATTTTCTTCCCAACCAGCAGCTTTTAAGATCTTCTGAGAGAATGAGCATGGGGTGAGCTGTGTCAGGATCCAGAGTCACATTTGCTACAAGGAAACAATTAAAGTAAGTCATCTCTAAGATAGAAGCTGTCCATCAAAAGCTCAAACATGATTAGAGAATACTATCAGATACGTCTTTTGCTATGCCATGAGATTTATTATTTTTATTTTAAAAAATTTTATTTATAGGTTTTTTTCTTTAACATCCATAAGTGTTTAGTTTACAGTGTATTATCTGGGTCAATATATTTTGCATACAGTTCTGATAGTGATATTACTCTTTACATATAATCATACTTTTTCAACTTCTAACATTTCTGTACACATAATAATCATAATATGTTCTATTTCATTTTAGTATACATATCATTTTCCTAATTTCTACTTTCTACTTCTTTTTTTCTAGCACTTCTTAGAAAAACTTCTTAGAAAACTTCTTAGAAAAACTGCCATTACTTCTTAACTACTCCATCCATCCTCTCTTGTCCTTTTTAGAATTTCAATTCTTATTGGCTTTTGGGTGAATCTGTCCTCCTTCTCCTCTAATATCTTGTAACTCTTTTTGTCATTTTTATTTAATCTAAATATTTTCACTATCACAGCATGTCTCATGCTGTTGGATCTCTAGATTACTCATCTTCAGTTCGCCCATCATTTTTAAAGCATTTTTCTCTTTATTCTGTTTTGAATTCTTAAAAAATGTTCTACTTGTTCTACTTGTTCCATGTTCAAAAATATTGCTCTCTTCTTTTTGTCTACTTATACCTTGCTTCTCCCAAAATAAGAGATCCCCTGATAATCAGGCTTTCGAGTGCATGACAATAAGGCCAAGTACTTATTTCAGGGTTCAAAAAATACATAAGATAGGGTTTTGTTTTCAGAGAAACACAGTATCATTTTTGGAATTATCTCCTCTTTTTTTCCCCCTCAACACTTTGTTTTCTCTACTTTCTGAATTTTTGTACATTTTTTATTGTCCTTTGCTGAGTTTGTTTCCTCTTGGTGAGACATTTTGCATAGAGATGCTACTGTGAGATTTATTCTTAGCAGTGAAGATGCAGAAATGAAAAAAGAAAGATTTGTGTCTCCTGGAAATTGTAAATAAGAATTAAGAGGATCCAGGTTGGAAAAGACTTCTCTAAATTGGGTGGGGAGGGGAGAAGAGAAGGTGCAACCACAAAGCTTATAGTTTGAAGATCTTAAACAATAATCCTCCTGTATTAAATATTAATATAGGCAGAAATCATAGAGAATGGGGTGGTGACCTAGAGGTGGAGCTCTTGCCTCATAAACAGGAGGCTGTGATTTTTATCCTAGATAGAGGTTGATATTTCTCTCTCTGGCTACAAAGAGAATATATCTGCTGCAAAAGCTCTGCAGTGGTGACAGGAAGGGCACCCGGCCAGTAAACACTCAGCTCCATTCTACCCAACTCTACACTACAAAGGATTACTGGATCATTAAATGACGAGCATAGGCAGAAATCACAGGACTACATAGCAGTGCTACAAATGTTTTGTTCCTTTTTTTTAAACAAACATTTTTATCCATTTATAAAGTTTAAAAACATAAAAGAAAAAACAAACAAGTAAAACACTGTACAATACAAACCAAAAAACAAAACATACATACACTCATTTATACCTCCTAGAATTATTTTACGATACTTATATCAACAAATATTTTGTGCTTGTTTACCAGTTTTACCTATTTCTACTATCATTGTAATCAGTACACCTCTAAGAATTTAATTATAATACCATTCCTTAATATATATATTTCTAAATATTAATATAATAAAATATACAGTGGTACCTCATCATACGAACTTAATTGGTTCCAGGAGGATGTTCGTAAGGTGAAAAGTTTGTAAGATGAAACAATGTTTCCCATAGGAATCAATGTAAAAGTAAATAATGCGTGCAAATCCTTCAGGAAAATCCTAAACTTTAGAAGGGAGGCGAACAGAGGGCAGAGAGGAGCAGCTAAAGGGGGAGGGTGGAAGAAGCAAGGCTAGGCTAAAGGGTGAGTGGGAAGGAAGAAAGGCAAGGGGGGCGCCCCTCCCTTTTCTTTCTTCAAAAGACACCGTTTCAGTTCCTTTGCAAGCACGTTGTTCTCTGCAACATTTTTCCTCCCCCAAGCTGCCCCTCCCTCCTCCTTTTTCTTTCTTAAAAAGACACCCTTTCAGTTCCTTTGCAAGCACGTTGTTCTCTGCAAAATGTTTCCTACTCCAAGCAGCCCCTCCCTTTTCTTTCTTCAAAAAAGGGGGAAAAAAGAAACCCCTTCATCCCAGCAGCAGCTGCTTGCGTTCGTAAGGTGAAAATAGTTCGGAAAAAGAGGGGGAAAAATCTTAAACACCGGGTTCGTATCTTGAAAAGTTCGTTAGAAGAGGCGTTCGTAAGATGAGGTACCACTGTATAAATATTTGTCCTTGCTATATTAATAACAATATCCTATGCTTGTACTAAATTAATCATTAATATACTATTTTATTTCCTTCTGTCAAGCCACTCATAAAATAGGTTCCAAGTTTCGTAATATTCCAAATCTTCTTTCTCTTTCAATTGTAAGTCAATTTATCTAGTTCTGCACATTCCAAAATCTTTTTAATTATAACATTTCGGTTGGTACTCTTCCTTGTTGGTTTTCTTCCAATTTAAAGGCATTGTAATGATCTCTCATTTTTTTCTAATAGAAAAGGCTCATTCTTGTTTTGGGCAAGGGACACAGGATCAGGGGTGGGCAGCAGGCAGGACGGGGTGGAACACAGTTCCACCGGTGGAAATGAAGCTGTGTGCCCAGCTCCAGCTGACTATCCCCCCTCCCATCCTCTTCCTCCTCGGAAAGCAGCAGGGAAACCAGCACCGGCAGGAGTTGCAGGGGGGCCATTTCCTCCCCCCTCTTTTCTCAACAGCTAATCGGCACCCATTCGCCTAGTTACCCAGCCTGAGGCAGGGGGCGACCCAAGGAGAGTGCGGGAAACGCAAAGCAAATTGTCACCCCAGAGAGAGACACTGGTGAGATTGTAAGTCAAGGACTTAACAGTTCACCTGAACAATGATTGTTCAAACCACTCCCCCCTGGTCACATGGCCGGAAAGCCACTCCTACACAATCACATGACCGTCAAGCCACACCCACAAAATAAGCCACACCCAGAGTGTGGCAGTAAAAAAATTGGCTTCCCATTATTTATTTATTTATTTATTATTTGGATTTGTATGCCGCCCCTCTCCGAAGACTCGGGGCGGCATTACTGCACAGGATGGATATATGGTGAATCCCCATGTAAAATTTAAGCAAAGAAGTTTGTGATGATTTAACTATCCCTCAGCCCCAGATAATATACCTTTATGAATCCGAAATCCAGATGCCAGGAAACCTAAGGGAATAGAGAAACAGATTAAGTAACCCGACACTACACTTTGAACAAAATATAATTTGCTGTCAAAGTATCATTGACACTTCATTTCAAGATCACCTAACTAAGCAATATTTGAGCAAATTCTGAAATATTAAATGATGTTTTCAAGCCTTCCAAATGATAAATAAAAAGTAGAAGAGTCGTGTATCCTATGTTATGTGAACTTAATTAATCAACAACCAGAGTTAAACAACATGGTGTAACATGATACCTGAATCCAAACTTTGCCTTCTCTAAATATGAAATGTTTTCGTATTTCTTATTCCTAGCTATGGGTATGCAAATAAATGTCTGATGTCTACTTAAATACAGGGGGGGGGGGGCACAAACAAATGGAAACACATTGCAACTCTTCCATGGAATCCAGGTTTGTGAAGCTCCCTTCAAACAGTTTTTGTGGAAACTAGGTTCTGTACGTGTCTATTGAGCTCTGCAGTGATTTTAGGAGCTGTGGTCTTGTGATCCGCTCTAACAATTCGCTTTAGAGTCCGATGGTCTCTCTCAGACAGCTTCGACTTTCGACCAGACCTGTGCTTGGCTGAGAACATTTTCCCTTCTCTTTCAAAAGCAGTCATTACTTTTGAGACTGCTTTTGAAATGCCTCTTGAAATGCCAAACATTCGGGCACTTTCTGTTACACTAGCACCTGCCATTCGAGCACCAACAATTTGGCCTCTTTGAAAGTCTGAGAGGTCTGCAATTTCTAGAAGGTTATAACCAATTTCCTTAAATTTCTGTTAAAAAAAAGGTAGTTTGAAAAAACATATCAAATAACAGATTTTTTTTAAAAAAACATTAAAATATGTCAAGTTTTGATTGATTTGAACATGTTCAAACATTATGATGCCAAAAAGTCAAGTGTTTCCATTTTTGTGTCCACCCCCTGTACATACTGCCTTGCAATTCATCAGCACAATCTGAAATTACCTACAAATACAAAACATTGTGTAATTCAAATATCAAGCAATTCCCTAAAATGCCTTCCTCTTGGAAATTTCAGGAAAAGAAGTCCTTCCCAATAATTACTGGAGATGCCAAGAATAGAATCCAGCTGGTTTTTTTTAATTTTACTATTTTAAATTGAGTATTTTTTTAAAATGTCAGTGGGTCTCTTAAAGGCATTGCATTGATTTCAGTCTGAAAAAAATCCTTGCTACTTCTCCAGCCTTCTCCATTCCTTCGTCATGCCAATCTTATTTCCACTTATCAACTTTGATAGCAGAGTTCTGAAATAAAAGCCATTGTGGCCGTTTCAAATTCCACAAAAAAAATTAAACTTTCTGCTCAGGTGGCCCTTAAATTCCCTACTGATCAGGCCCTTTTAGTTTTTCAATGGTCCCAGAATTTACAGTACCAACTTCTAACTCAGCATCTCTCCATCGCAATGTTTATGTTTTGTTTCAGTCCTTTTCTTACCTCTGAATTGTTTCATGAGTCCCCCTAGGAGGGCAGTGAAATCAAATAAATCCCAGGCTTCCAATTTCAGAGATGGAGGAAGTGTTATTGGATTCATAAGTGTTTGCTGGCACCTAAGGAGAAATAAACTGATGGGGCCATCTTTGGAAAGATAGAAAAATCTGGCAGAAGAACTGCTTTTATAGTGTTGAATGTCCTCAGATCCAAAACTGCCCAGTAGACTCACATGAAAAATGAACATTGTTCTCTGTTCCACAGATAAAAGGAGGAAAGTTAATAGGTTGCAACTGAAATAGACCAATGAGGGCGAACCTATGGCATGCATGCCACAGGTGGCAGGTGGACCCATATCTGAAGGCACGTGAGACGTTGCTCTATGTCAGCTCCAGTGCACATGTGTACACTAGACAGCTCATTTTTCGCCTTCCTTTTCGCTGTTTTCACTCTCCCTAGGCTTCAGGAAAGCCTCCTGAACCCTGGGGATGGCGAAAGACGACCCAATGGCCCAACATTAAGTTCAGAACATAGGTTCAGACTTCAGGAGACTTTCCTGAACATGAGGAGAGCGAAAAACAGCCCGATGGGCCTATCAGAAGTCCGGAGGCTTCAGTGATGCCTGTGCACATTCATTCATTCATTCATTCATTCATTCATTCATTCATTCATTCATTCATTCATTCATTCATTCATTCAGTCCAATACACAATAACACACAATGAAGGTAATAGAGGACATCTTTGAGGAAATAGATTTAGAGAAAAAATAGAAGATGCATGAGTGGGGGGAAGCATGGGGGTTGTGCGCATGCATGAGGGCTATTGCATTATGGGTATAGGCACATGCGCACATGCTATCGTGTGCATGCGCACCCTTTTGACACCCGAACCAAAAAAGGTTTGCCATCACTGTTATAGGTGATCAATATCTGTTAAATGAGCCAGCCTCCAAACTATGGTTCCCAGAGCCTTTCCTGAAGCCTGAGAGAACTACAATTATCAGTCAGTTGTTGAAAATGTTAGGGCCTTTTAAAACTACCCAAGCTTAACAAAATATGAGCCCAAAAAAAGAGTATGCAAAAGATACTCTACAAGGCTCAAGGCATCCATATAAACTCTTCAACTATCCCTCTTCCAAAGTACAGGCTTCATTCATGCCAGTGAATTCGTATCAGCCAGGTAAAACATGAAGACAACATGCGATCCCAGACTCAAAAGGTCTGCTCACCCCTGCCCCAAACTCTCATCCCTGTTCCCACATTTGGGTGGATAGTTCCAGCTGGTTACTCTTTTTTCTTTGAGAAGTCACATGAGACTTGGTAGTCTAAGTAACAGGCCTATTTTATTGATGGCATTTGCATCCCACCATT
Source organism: Erythrolamprus reginae (assembly GCF_031021105.1). NCBI lineage: Eukaryota > Metazoa > Chordata > Lepidosauria > Squamata > Dipsadidae > Erythrolamprus > Erythrolamprus reginae. The sequence goes on along the minus strand of NC_091951.1, from coordinate 34,486,308 downwards.
CTGCCAAAGAATGGTGATCTAGGATAAAGCAGGCAAGAGGGGCCAGAGTAAAGTCTAGTTGACCTAGGACAGTGATGTAACCTTTTTCTCGTTGCGTGCCAAAAGTTTGCATACCTCCTGACCCCATAATGCAATGCGCCCACTGCCTGTGCATGTGTGCATGACCCCCCATGCTCCCTGTTGTGGTTGGCTCTGGGCCAGCTCCTGCCCCAAGGACTGTGGGGGTGGATGTGGGTGAATCCTCCCAGTGTCAGAGGCTAGTTTTACTGACAGCGAAGCGTTTGAAGCAGATAGTGGAAGTGAAATGGGATCCTCAGAGGGGGTAATGGCAGACAGCCCATTAGGTAGTCGCCCCATGAGTGATTCATCATCGTTATCATCACTGGATTCTGAAGGAGAGACATTCATTGATATGTGCAGCCTCAGGGCAATGTCTAGGAAAGAGCAACTGCGTAAATACTACAGGAAATAAGGTAGATCCCCTGTGGCTGGGTGTAATTAGACTAATTGGGGCTGCTGTTAAATAGTCAGCGTTCTGGCCTCTGGGTGTGGAAGTTTATCCGTTTGGTAAAGGAGGATGTGTATTTTGTAACAGGATTCTACAAGGACTCTCTTTGAACTGTTTCCAGGACTTTTGAACTAAATCATAGTCAAGTTTGTGACTTTGCGAACTCTTGAAGGAGAGTGACTGTGACGTCTTCACAGCTGCTTGTTATCTGCTTTTTGTTTGTTTATTGTTCTTCACAGCACTCAAAGCCGTGGCTTTGAAGGTGAGCATTTTGCCTGACTAAAAGTGTGCTTGGCTCCTATTTTACTTTCAATAAAAAACAGTGTCATTGACTTACATCTGTGTGTGTCTGAATTCCTACCTTTGATCTTAATTGAGGGTTCATGCCAAGAAGCCCGGCAGAACACTCCCCCTCTGCATGATTCCCCTGCCCCCCATTTTGGGCCTAGCAGGTCTCCCTGCAGCCTCCTGGGGTCATGGGGGGGGCGCTTCACCCACCCACCCCATTTTGGACCTATGTGGCCTCCTTGAAGCCTTCTGAGACAAAAAACAGGTCATGAGGGGTGCACTGCAACTCCTTAGGTCCCCCACCCCTGCTCATGCATGCATGATCTCCACCCCTGTGCATTTGCATGCAGCCCACCACACATGCCCATGCATCTCTCTTATGTGCCCCCCCCCCACGCACATCCCAAAAATCAGTCGGCCAGAGGGAGGCACACATGCATAGTAAAGCTGAGCTGGGTGATGGCTTGGAAACCTACAGAGAGGGCTCTGCGTGCCAGTTGTATTATGCATGCTATTGGTTCACCATTACGGACCTAGGCCAGTGATAGTAAACCTTTTTTTCCTTGGGTGCCAAAAGAGCGTGCATGCACGCTATCGCACAGGTGCGAGTGCCCACACCCATAATTCAATGCCTGGGGAGGGTGAAAACAGCTTCCCCCGCTGCTCGGAGGTCCTCTGGAGGCTGCAAATTGCCTGTGGGCCCAATAGGCTTGTGTTTCACCCTTCCCAGGCTCCAAAGGCTTCCCAGGAGTTGAGGGAGGGTAAAAACACCTCCCTCATCCCTCCAGAGGCTCTCTTGAAGCCAGAAATGCCCTCCTAGAGTCTCTGGGTGAGTCAAAAATCAGCTGACCGGCATGGAGCTGAGCTAGGGCAACAGCTCATGTGCCAGCAGATATGGCTCCACATGCCACCTGTGGCACACATGCCCTTGGTTCGCCATCACTGACCTAGGCAGAAACAAAAAAGGGAGGAATAAAACTAGTAGGAAAACTACTCAGGAGGTCAAAATTCCCCCAAGAATTGATATTTTAAAAAACCTGCATTCAAAGTGGACTCCAAAACATGTCTCTTAGCTAATCTATCATAAATAATTCTCGTTGCCTTCTCTTAAGATCATCACTATCCTCAATGATCTTCTGTTAAGATCATTGGATCATCATTTAAGTCATGAGCAATGAGGTTTAACTTAAACTCTATTCAAGTAACTGGGCTCGAATATGTGTAATATAATTTGTATTTGATTGTCTACTGTCAACCAATTATGCAAATGTTTTATAGTGATAATCAAATAAACTTGGTTTGATTTTTGATATGTCAAAACAAAAAAATAGATGGAATGCATGATTTTACAATTTGTTTTTTAAAGATCTCAAATTGGAGCACCAACAAAAAAAAACTTGGGTTTCTATTATTCCACTAATTTGCACTTATAACACACATAAAAACAAAGTTTGACTGTGCTCTGCCTAGCCATTCTCCATGCAGTCCACAATTCCAATTTAGGGAGAAGTCAGCTTACCTGTTTAGAGTGCTTTCCGCATCCTAGAAGAGAAAAAAGAGTTAAAATGTGGAAAGGAATTAGGGTTCATAGTAAAAGTGCCTCTCAAATCCCAGACTGGAATAATACTTGGAAAGGTTACCATTGTATCACTATTGTTGTGAGCCACCCCAAGTTCCATGGAAAAAGACGAAAGGGCCGTACATTCATCCTTCAGCAGAAAGCTATACCCATAAAGTAGGCCATGTTGCTAGGATGCCAGACCATCGCATCCGTAAACAGCTCCTCTATGGTGAGCTGTCTAAAGAAAAGCGATCGCATGGGGGACAAAGGAAGCATTACAAAGACATGTTCAAAGCCTCCTTCAAGTTCCTCGATATTGACACCACCTCCTGGGAAACCCTGGCACAAGATCGACCAACATGGAGCATGCTGATCCACCAAGGCTACCAGACATCTGAGGACAGAAGAACATTCAGAGCAGTAGAGAAGCGAGCACTCTGCAAAGCCAGGGCTGCAAATGCAAATGCTATGTCAGTGGTGCCCACACATGTCATGCCCATATAGGCCTCACCAGCCACCTGCGGACACATCATGCACAGCCCACAACTCATTAGATATCAAGGTCCTCGTCGAACACAATGGACAAACATCATACTCATAAAGTAGGCTGCCCTCTTTGCTGATGGCTATCCTCTCGCTATTGTGGGTCATTTGCTTCTCCAAAGATCATCAATGAAAACATCTGGCAGATTCTATACTCCTAGAGGTTGCTCTTGGATGGTGTCGGAATAAGGTGGAACGTGTTATGTTGACACCAGCATAGCTAAGGATGCCCTGCATCTGTCTCTCCAGTGTTTGAGAATGAGATGAAAGCAACCTCAGGAGGACAAAGCAGAAAAGTAGAATCTACGTGCCACAATTAGGTCCAAGTAGGACCACCTACCACACTCACAGTCCATCTATATTTCTTGGACCATATGTTGGGAATCATGGATATAAAGTCTGCTATAAACTATTGTGGTTGGCTTCAGGCCAGCTCCTTTGGCTGCTGATTTGACGCAGAGGAGTGGGAGCCGTCTGTTCACAGAAGACCCATCTGGCTGGAGGACGAATCAGACAGTGAACCAGGAGAGGCAGAGGGGGAAGTGGAGCAGGAAGAGACTGGAGAGACAGAGAGTTTATCTGAATCAGAAGGGGAAGAGTTAATGAACAATCCTGTTCTTAATGTTCGGGTCAGGAGAATGCTGGGAAGACAAGAGCAGCTGTGCAAATGCAGAAACAGATTATAGGTCACAGGTGATAAGAATTAATGACGCTGCTGCAACCTTGAAAAAGGGGAGGGTTGGAGAGGCCTGTGTGGGAGTGTATCGTTCAGTTTGAAGAAAGTTTGTTGAACTGTGGTTTCGTGTTTGCTGTGGATTTCTGGACATTCTGACATTTAAGCTCTGAGTTATTTCTGGCTGACGTAAGGCTTCTGCACTGACTGGAGTAATTAACTTTGACCTATTGAACTATCTAATCTAATAATAAATAAATATAATATCTAATCTAATAATAAATAAATAAATAAATCTAATAATAAATAAATAAATCTCAACTGTCTCAACGAATTGCAAATGAATATTGGAAGACTATTGCAGAATCAGGAAGGCCTCCATGGAGAATTACACGGAGATCTATCTATGGCAAAGATGGCTAAACTTTCTTTCTTTTTCTTGTCATGTGCCTGTGCATGTGCCAGACCCCATAATGCAATGCGTGTGAGACAACCCCATGAATGCTGCCCTCAACGCATGCATACATGACCCCCCCATGCTCCCTTGTCTCCCACGCATACACATGCAACCTACACACACACACACACACACACCTGCATGTGCATCCTCCTCCTGCATGATGCATGTACAATCTCCCTCTGCTCCCCTCCCCATGCGTGTGACCTCCACTGCCACATTTTGGGCCTAGCAAGCCTCGCTGCAGCCTCCTGAGAGGTGAAATACCAGGCGACTCAATTGTGATTAAGAAAATCATTGACTGCACGGAGGCAGACCTGCTAACATTAAGATTGAGAGATAAAGAGGACTCTGAGTATTACGAAGTTTGGAACCCATTTTATGATTGGTTTAAAAAAAGGAAGGAAAACTAAAAGTATAACACAATAGTGCATGAATTACAAATATCCAGAAATTTAAGAATATTAAAATATCAATTCTTTTTTTTTCTTTTTTTAAATTATATATTGAAGTTGACTATTTTAAATGCACGAACTCTTGTATTAATGATTAAGATAGGCAGTAGGAATGATAACAAATGTACATATTCAGAGAAATTAATAACCAAAACCTTTTATTTTTTGCCCAATGTATTTGCCAAAACAAGGAAATAAAACAAGAAAAGGAAGGTGTTTGATATAATATTGTTTTTGTTAATGTATCTATTGTTATGTGCATGTATCTGTTTGCTTTCCTTTATCTTTTGTGTTTTGTCTTCTTGTATGTCTATATTTTCTTTTAAATTTTAAACTTCAATAAAAATTATTTTTTAAAAAAATTAGCTGGCAGGTGGGAGGCATGTCCATATAGTCTTATGCATGGTAGGCTTGTGTTGTATGTTCTTTTTAAATAATGGGTTTTTAGATTTTTAAATATTAGATTTGTTCTCAAATCATTCAATGGGTCTGAGCTGGGTGACAACCTGTGAGCCCACAAAGAGGGCTTTGTGTACCACCGGTGGCACGCGTGCCATAGGTTCGCCATCAAGGACCTAGGGCAGTGATGGCGAACCAATGGCATGAGTGCCACAGGTGGCGTGTGGACTCATATCTCAGGGCATGCAAGGCGTTGCACTGTGTCAGCTCCAGCATGCATTGTGTGCTGGTCAGCTGATTTTTGGGCTTCTTTTCATCCATTTTCGCTCTCCACAGGGTTCAGGAAAGCCTCCTGAACCATGGAGATGGCGAAAATGTCCCAACAGGCCTACCAGAAGTCTAGAGACTTCAGTGAGGCCTGCACGCATGCGCAGGGGGGCAGTGCAGGGGATTGTGTGTATTTGCGAGGGAGGGCATTCCATTGGCTGCCGATCAGTTTCCGGTAACAATTCAAAGTGTTGGTTATGACCTTTAAAGCCCTACATGGCAGTGGACTAGAGTACCTTCGGAACCGCCTGCTACCGCACGAATCCCAGCGACCGATAAGGTCCCATAGAGTTGGCTTTCTCCATGTCCTGTCGACTAAACAATGTTGTTTGGCGGGCCCCAGGGGAAGAGCCTTCTCTGTGGCGGCCCCGGCCCTCTGGAATCAACTCCCCCCGGAGATTAGAACTGCCACCACCCTTCTTGTCTTCCGTAAATTACTCAAGACCCATCTATACCGCCAGGCATGGGGGAATTGAGACACCTTTTCCCCCAGGCTTTTTATATTTTTATATTTATGTTTGGTATGCATGTGCTGTTTGCTTTTTAATATGATAGGGTTTTATATGCTTCTTTTAATATTAGATTTGTTTTGCGTTAATATTGTTTTATTACTGTTGTGAGCCGCCCCGAGTCTTTGGAGAGGGGCGGCATACAAATCTAATAAATTGAATTGAATTGAATTATGGGTGTGGTCATGCACGCACACGCTATTGCATGCATGCACACCCTTTTGGCACCTGAGCCAAAAAAAGGTTTGCCATCACTGATCATGGGGAAGCTGTTCTCTCAGATCTCTTTGTCCCAGTTTTGGAATCTCTTACCTGCAGAAGCTCAACTGCTGATTTTTGGCACTTCTCCTTGATTGTCTGGATAAGTTCATCAAAAGCTGAGGCTTCCCGGAACAAGATGGCTGCATGTTTAGCCTTTTTCCCCTGCATCCCTTTCTCTAAGTTTTTCCAAACTTTAAGCAGCAGAAATTTCTCTTGTTCTTCCAAAAATTGGCGTATTGCGTTAAATTCAGCTACGACATATTGTCTCGTGTATTCTATTTGCCTCTGCAAGCAGCAGATGGAAAGAAGAAAAGATGCTTGGTCAGGAACCAAATCAGCTTGGAAATGTCACCATGAGAATAACTTCTCATAAGAAATAGCATCAATTAAACATGAGGCGCAAATTCACAAAATATACACCTCTCCTTGAAGTGTAAGAAAGCAGATAAGAGGGCCAACAGGTTTCTCATTTGAAAACAGAGTACTGATTGACTGATGGTACATCCAATGGAACAGATGGATAGGATGCAGCTTAGCCCAGAGAAGGAATGTGGGTGTGGCAAATGTCTCTTTTGAATGGATCTTCCCTCCTTTTTTAGGCCGTAAAGGTGATGGGGCAGAATTGTATTTTCAGACTTGCAAGGTTTTATTAATGTAAACTTATAGTAAAGTAGAGTTAAGTCATCTGAGTGTGTGTCTTGTCTAAACTGCCTTGCAATGCTGACTAACATCATGGAATATTTGCACACAGGAAGTAGTGACTGGCATCATAGCTTCTGGCGATCTTTTTATGGGGTATTGATGACATACTCAACAACCTTAATATGCTACCTTCCAAATATGCTACCTTTGAGCCTTCCAAAGATTATCTACTCTTTGCTTAGCCTTAGCAGTTTTTCAAACGTTTCACATTTTACAGATGATTTTCCAGCAGACACCAGCACCAAGTCAGTCTTGACTAATCTTTAGAAAAAAAAACTAAGCATGTTTGGACCTAGTTAGAACTTGAATATTTATGAAGATTCTCAATTATGTTTGCTTTTTTTTCAAGAGGCAGTTGGGCTTATTTTGTTTTTCTTTGAAGATGTTTCGCTTCTCATCTAAAAAGCTTCATAAATTCTGAAGAACTCAACTGAACTGAAGAATGTTTTTTTTTTTTTAAAAAAGGAAAAAGAATCAGAACACCAAATAAAAGCTGAATAGACAAGACCTTGTAGATGACCCTCACTCTGTCAAAGACCTTGGAATACTCATATCAAAGGACCTAAGTGCCAAAGCCCACTGCAACAACATCACCATTGTAGCTTTTTCTCCAGTATTATCATACTACTAACCAGAGCATACAAAACATTCGCCAGACCAATCTTTGAATACAGCTCATCTGACTGGAACCCACATAGATTAGAAAGTATCCAGATATACTTTACGAGAAGAGCCCTCCACTCCTCTACTTGCAACAGAATACCTTATGCAAACAGACTTGAAATCCTAGGCTTAGAAAGCTTAGAACTACGTCGCCTTCGACACAACCTAAGCAAATCTCATAAAATCATCTGCTACAACGTCCTTCCTGTCAATAACTACTTCAGCTTCAACCACAACAATACACGAGCATATAACAGATACAAATTCAAAGTGAATCGCTCCAAATTTGACTGTAGAAAATACAACTTTAACAACCAAGTGGTCAATTCCTGGAATTCACTAACTGACTTTGTAGTTTCGTCACCAAACCCACAAAACGTTATGCTTGGACTGTCCACTGTTGACCTCATGAAATTACTAAGAGGTCAATATGGGGAGTGCATAAGTCCACCAGCATGTCTACCATCCCTGTCCTAATGTTCCCTCTTGTCAGTATGCATCTCATGTATATAAACAACGTTATATCTGTATACTGTATTACCAATATGCATGTAAATAGACAGACAGACAGACAGACAGACAGTCTTGGACAAGAAGCGAAATATTTCCAAGGAAAAACAATGTCCAGCTGCCTCTTGAAAAAGTACCTTTGGGGAAAACGTGGATGGAAGAACACTAAAGAATCCAATGGTTGTAAAATGGAAAATAAACATGTTCAAAATCCCATCTAGGCAAACCAACATGGTAAATTACTTCCATATGGTTGAAAACAATATGAAACTGCCTACTTAGTCTCCAGGAATCAAATTCAGGGGGAAAATTTGCAAGATTTACAAAATGCTGATCCTTAGAGTATCCGTGGAGAAAACTAAACTATTTATATATTTTAGGCAAGTATATCAAACAGCATTAAAAAGAAAAGGCATTTCTTAGTAACACATACAATTAGGTGCTCAGCGTGGGTTTCTTCTTCTGTGTGATGTTGTGATCTCTCTTTTTTCTCTTTCACTAAAGTCCCCATGACTTTTAACAATTGGCCCTGGTGGGGGGGAAAGATATTGAGATAATCGTCGAATACTACGAGAATATCATCACAAGACCATCACCAAATAGTATGAGGATAGCATCAAATATTGTAACTTCTCTGCCACTTCTGCTAATCGCTCTGAATAAGGTTTTTTAAGCCCTAACCTGAGAATAAAATAATGTGCTGAAGCTGACCAGCTAGCCACATGAATACTAGGTAGGCAGATTTATTTTCCTCCCCAAAAACTAAGGTACATCTTATATTCCGGTGCTTCCTTTACTCCGAAAATCACGGTACAGTACTTGAATTTTTGAGTGCAATGCTATTGAGGATGGCCTTGGGAGAGAGAAGGAAGAGAGACAATCTACATCAGTGGTTCTCAACCTTTCTAATGCCGCGACCCCTTAATACAGTTCCTCATCTTGTGGTGACCCCCAACTACAGTATAGGTTTAGCACCAATTATTCCAACAGATCTTTAAGCTGATTGGCAAGAGGTCAGAGGGACACCCCCCTGTAAACACCTGATTGGTTGGATTGTAAAAATATGTTCTGAGATGCCAGAATAGAAGCTTTAGTTGTTAACATCATTGGAAATTTGTCTTTTCCCATGGTCTTAGCAACCCCTGTGAAATGGTTGTTCGACCCCCAAAGGGGTCCTGACCCCAAGGTTGAGAACCACTGATCTAGATAATCATCAAGCAAAAGATATCTTAGCTCACAGTTTTAAAAATGGCATGGGTAGCATTTCAAAACGAACCATCCCTAGTTTTCAGGAAAGGGAAAGAAAACTTTTGACCTTGCCAGGTTTTGTTACTATACTGCTCAAAAAAATAAAGGGAACACTCAAAATAACACATCCTAGATCTGAATGAATGAAATATTCTCATTGAATATTTCATTTGAGCAACTATTCCATTTGCACAACAGCATGTGAAATTGATTGTCAATCAGTGTTGCTTCCTAAGTGGACAGTTTGATTTCACAAAAGTTTGATTTACTTGAAGTTATATTCTGTTTTTTTAACGTTCCCTTTATTTTTTTGAGCAGTGTATATTCTTACAATAAATATAATGCTCATGGTTTGTGCTTCTTGTCTAGGCCATCAACTACCAATCTTTTGGGCACCAGTTCTGTGGAGAGAGATTTTTCTGTGAACTGGAGGGGGCATGATTTCAGATGTTTTCTACATCTAACATGGATGGGGCTTCACTTGTTTGCGCAATCCAGTTTCTGGCATGCTGCGTACCAGCGCCGGTCCATAGACTCAGAGTTGGGGGACTCCTGAGTTATATGACTACACTGGAGTGTTCGCTGCATTGGTATCCCATTCCTCTCCCAAAGAAATTTTGTATTTACTACTCCCACCACCATGCTTGTGATAAGAGTGTGAGTTCTAGTTTTTCCATAGGGACAAAGACAGCTGGGTGACTCTTTGGCCAGTCATTTTCTCTCAGCCCTAGGAAGAAAGCAAAGGCAAACCACTTCTAAAAAAGTCACCAAGAAAATTGCACGTCCTATCCAAGCAGGTGTGAAGACTGATGGGAAGGCACAGAAACTAAAAAACAATAAACACAAAATTAATCTGCAATTCAAAGTGTCGGTAATGACCTATAAAGCCCTACATGGCATCGGGCCAGATTACTTGTGGGACCGCCTTCTGCCGTATCAGTACTGGTTAGGTCCCACAGAGTTGGCCTTCTCCAGGTCCCATCAACCAGGCAATGTCGCTTGGCAGGATCTACGGGAAGAGCCTTCTCTGTGGGGACCCCGGCCCTCTGGAATCAGCTCCCACCAGAGATTCACACTGCCCACACCCTCCTTGCCTTCTGCAAGAGTCCTAAGACTCATTTATGTCACCAGGCTTGGGGCAATTAAACCTTGGACCCCTGACCGATGAATGTTATGTATGGTCAATGGGTACTATTTATTTTTAACATAAAAGTTTGGGGATTTTAGATTAATTTATCTAGTTTTAATTAACTGGAGTTAGCCATTGCATTTCATTGTTTCCTTTTATATGTTACAAGCCGTCCCGAGTCTTTGGAGAGGGGTGGCATATAAATCCAATAAATAAATAATAAATAAATAAAAGCAGAGCTCAGCAATCCAAACCACAATGCCTGGGTCAAAACTACGTTCCATATTAAATCATCATCATCATCAACAACAACAACATTTGAAGAAGCAGAGCTCAGTTAAACCTCCCAGTAAGAATACTTGGGGGAACAGCGACCTCTTTAATATCTTATAGTAGAGTTCGCCAACCTTTTTGCCTTTGCAGAGTGGCGGGGGGGCATGGCGGGAGGGAATGCATGCACCCACCAGTGCTCGCTTGTCCCCTCCATGGACCAGTTCCGAATGGCTCAAGACTCGGTAGTGGACCATGACCCAAAGGTTGGGGATCCCTGATCTAGATGACCTCCAATGACTGACATGGGCAACTTCCATCAAAGAGTCCCACCTTATACTCTTGGGCAGCTTCAGCCATAGGCACAACATCGTGAGTCAGATGCTCCTGAGATAAATCACACATCGAACAGAAGAGGACTTGCTCATTCCTGCAGAAAGCCTTGGGAGCTGAAGGGTGCTTCTTACACACATGGCCCTCTGCTGTGGTTTGCTTTATCTCAGCACTCAACTCTTCGACCAGTTTTGTAATATTCAGCAGCAGCAGGTTTGGTATAAATTTCAGCCGAGGAATTTTCTCCTCACACTGAGGACAAGCAGTCTCGATGGGAAATTGGCCCCAGTAACTCACAAGACAGCCATGGCAGAAATTGTGCCCACAGACAAGCGTTGTCGGATTTAAGAAACCATTGGAACAAATGAAACAGGTTAGTTCCCGTTGCAGCTGCTGTACAATGTGCTGTAGGTCCATGGCGCTTCTTCTACCAAAATCGGGAAAGCTAATGCAGTTGCTTCACTTGGGTGGGAAACAGCAACAGCTGAAGGAATTAATAGCAATATTCTGTGCTCTCGAGCTGCAGAAAAAGAACAGATTCTGATATGGAAGAGAAAGGAACTAGGATCAGCATATTACAATTCCTCCACTGGAGAGCACATCCCTCTTTCCCCAAAAATAGTATGGTATATATACTATATATATTATATAATAACAGGACATGAAATTGACTTTGACAGAACTAAATTAATTTCCAAAACTGAATACTACAACAAAAGAATAATGCACCATGCATTGCAGAACATAAGAACGCAGTGAGAAAAGAAGAAAAAACTTCCTCCCTTTTCCAACACCTCAAAACTACAGGACATGAAATTGACTTTGACAGAACTTAATTAATTTCCAAAACTGAACACTACAACAAAAGAATAATCATGGAAGCCATTGAAATAGACAAACACCCCCACAATATGAATACATGTGATGATGCCTCCCGCCTACCAGGCATCTGGAAACCAGCCCTCATCAACAAACGTATCCCAGCCACGCAAATTGAAACCAGACCCAGAACAACACAGGACACCACCACGAATCACCCCCACCAGACCCAAAGCCATACGCACCCTACAGACCAAATACAACCACCACCCAAAAACCAAACCACAGCAGCGCCCCCAACTGCTGCACATGCACACAAAGCAAACTGACAAACACCATAAACACATGACCAGACCACAAACTCGCAGCCATACCAAAACCCAGGATGTTACACCACAGACACACATTACAAAACAACTGAGTAGTCTGCAGGCTCCAACTACTCAAGATATCATGCCCAATCCACAAACATCAACTAATCAGCATACATCAATTACATCAATGACCCTGGTGTAACCCCACTAACTCACCAGGAAGTTTCAACACAGCTTGCAGCTGCTGAGCCACCACTCCACACCCACCCACCAGTATTGATAGAGGGTAGGCAGATCAGGTCACGCCATGTTCACCCTTGAACAAGGCCAAAAGCACCAGCCAGAAGATGACGAGTGGGACCTCGTCGAAACATTGCCAGGAATCTCTGAAATTTACACGGGAAGAAACCCGAATATGTTTTCATAGATTTTCACGGGTACAGGTATGACGGTCTTGGTATATTCGGGTTTCTTCCCGTGTAGGATTTGGAAATTTCTGGCGACGTTTTGACGAGGTCTCACTCGTCATCTTCAGGCTGGTGTTTCTGTCCTTGTTCTCAGGCGAACACTGCGAGACCTCAGCTGCCTTCCTTCTATAAATACTGGTGGCTGGGTGTGGTTTGATGGCTCAGCAATTGCCTGCTGTGTAGAAACTTCCTGGTGAGTCAGTGGGGTAACAATAATAAACCTTTATAATATAGTATCATGCATATATTATATATTATAATAAATATTATATTATTATTATAAAGTACAGTGGAACCCCGACATAAGAGCTGCTCTACTTAAGAGCAACTCGAGATAAGAGCTGGGAGGGGAGAGATATTTTTGTTCTACTTACAAGCCCAAATTCGAGATACAAGCGCCAAGGAGCTGTCTCCTGAAGCCAAACGCTAACTTCCGCGTTCGGCTTCAGGAGACAGCTGTGAAGCGGCGCGCGTGTTTTAAAAGGTTGCAGCCGGCCTGGGGGGCTCGGGGGGGTGCTTGCAGCTTTCTTTCTTGTTCTTTTTCTTTCTCTCTTTTACCTTCCCTTCCTCTATTTCTTCTTTTCTTTCTCCTTCCCACCTTCTTCCCTCCCTCCCTCCCTTCACTCATTCCTCTCTTACTCTCCCCTTTCATAAGTTTCCTTGCTTCCTTCTTCTGTTCCTGTCCCTTCCCCCTTTCTTTCTTTCTTTCTTTCTTTCTTTCTTTCTTTCTTTCTTTCTTTCTTTCTTGCTCTTTTTCTTTCCCTCTTTTACCTTCCCTTCCTCTATTTCTTCTTTTTTTTCTTCTTCCCACCTTCTTCCCTCCCTCCCTCCCCTCATTCCTCTCTTACTCTCCCCTTTCATAAGTTTCCTTGCTTCCTTCCTCTGTTCCTGTCCCTTCCCTCTTTCCTTCCTTCCTTCCCACCCTCCGTCCATTCATTCACCCATTCCTCTCTTGATCGCTTAAAGCCGGTCCCTGGTGCAAAAAGGGTTGGGGACCTCTGTCCTACAGGATTGGGTGGCAGAGAAGTTGAACATATGTAAATTTAAAAGTTTAAGAAAGTTTACAAGTTAAGTGAAAGAAACTTCATTATTCATTTATATGTACATGTACATTTCTTCATTAAAAACATGTCTTTCTGCATAATTTAGACTAACTTTGTGAGTTTTTTGAGGGCTGGAACCAATTAAAATTATTTACATTAATTCCTATGGGGAAAAGTCGTTCGAGATAAGAGCTGCTCGACTTAAGAGCCCAGGTCCGGAACGAATTAAACTCGTATCTCGAGGTACCACTGTATTATATAATATAGTATCATGTATATAAATATTATTATATCTTTGTATACCACCAATACATATTTGACAAAACAAACAAATAAAAATAAAATAAAATAAAATAAATAAATATGTGATTTTCCGTTAAAAATACGTTAAAATGTTAAAAATACATGAATAACATTTTCAGTGTTTGGGTAGTATGCCAACCATTGCCTTCAAAAGAACGAGAGCCAAGCATTAGGCTTCTCCCACTGCTAGAATAACCTAACAATCCAAAGCACCTGAAGGAAGAACAAGAAACAATGGATGGATTCTAACTTACTTCACCACTGGCTCGCTTCCTCCTGTTCCACGTGGGCATGCACACATCGCCGCGCAGCCATGCCGCATGAATTCACACATGGGCATGCACAGTACTGAAAACCAAGCTTCTGGGCATGCGTGGAAACCAAAAACAAAATAGCGCTGCCTGTGGGGCCACCATTGGAGCCAGTTTGGGGGCGTAGGCAACTGGCAATTGTTCCTGGTTCGGCGAGCAGGAGGAAATTCCTGCTACCGGTTCTATAGAATCGGTTCAAACAGGGAGCAACCCACCTCTAATGGAAAGTAATCAAGGAACGAAGGAGCCTGGATTTAAGAAGAAACTTCTTAACAGTGAGAACACTCAACCAGTGGAACAGGGTGCCTTCAGAAATTGTGGATGTTGCATCATTGGAGGTTTTTAAGAGATCAGACAATCTTTCAGGACTGCCTCCACTCTATCCCCAGGAAAAATCTTTGACTCCATGCATTTAAAGAAAATATACTTTTATATATTCATTCTTTCATTCATTCATTCAATTTTTTATGCTGCCCTTCTCCTTAGACTCAGGGTGGCTTACAACATGTTAACAATAGCACTTTTTAACAGAGCCAGCATATTGCCCCCACAATCTGGGTTCTCATTTTACCCACCTTGGAAGAATGGAAGGCTGAGTCAACCTTGAGCTGGTGATGATATTTGAACCGCTGACCTGCAGAGCTAGCAGTCAGCTTTAGTGACCTACAGTACCGCACTCTACCCACTGCGCCACCTCGGCTCATTTTATTAGGAATGAACTGAATACAGCAATGATCAGGCAAGATCTGAAGAAAATTCACACAAAGAAGCAAGCTGAAACAAACCCCAGAGCCCATCAAGTAATAGCCAGGCAACTAGAGTTCAATCATTGGCCAGAAATATGTTTTGGGAAAGTCTCTAGGTGCATGGTTCCTCCTTCAAACATTCTGAAGCCAGGACAGTTGGCCTTGAAAAACATTAAACAACCCAAGAGGCCAGGTCTCCTCTCCTCAGAAACTTCATTTTGATCTCCTGCAACTCTCCCACCATCATTTCCATAGCAACTGGCAAGAATCTTAAAAGAAAGTAAAGATGTAGGCTGATACAACCACTTGTCTGAAATGGTACATCAAGGGGTTGCACTAGAAGACCTCCAAGGTCCCTTCCCACTCTGTTCTGTGCTAAAAAGGTACAATCAGTGGAAAAGGTGTTCTCCGAATCCTTCTGATGTTTTACTACAAGAGACTATTGTGATTCTCCTCCTACAATCTCTATTACTATATAAACTGGGGGAGGGTGATAAATCCACAATATCTTGATTCCAGACAATCACTTTTCCAAAATGCTGTTTCCCTTTGTTTTTTCATAGCTCTGTGTCATTAAGCAACTAGCATTTGCTCCATGACTTTTTCAATAAATTAATTTGGAAAATTCCCATTTTGAAAGATGACCCTTGTTTACTGTTCCCCCAAAACCTGAAGGTTCCACAGGTTTATGTATTTAAGATTCACTCACATGTACGGAAGGCTTCCATTTATCAATCTTACTGCCACAAACCCAGTTTAGTTTATTACTAGTTTGAATGACTATCATATAATTTCAGAAAACCATAGCATTCAGAAATTATCTTTTGTTTGTTACAGCAAAAATAAGGTTTTGTGTGTCTTTTTATTTTACAAGTTTTTTAATTTTAATTTTTTGAAAACATATCAACAGTGTAGCACCTGAGTATCTTACATTTTAATACAAATAAAATAATATTAATCATATTTACTATAATTGGCAAGCCTATATAGTTCTGCTAATAGTACACTATTTTTTGAATTATAATCTTTCATTATTTATTCAATATTTCAATGTTATTCAATATGCTAATCACCATATCCCGAGTGTCATTCCTTTTACTACAAATAAAACAATTTGTTACATTTAACAAATTTATATGGTTCTAATAGTAATACATATGTTTATTTTAAATTATAATCTTTCATTATTTAATTATTCAATATTTCAGCATGTTATTTTTATGCCAATCACCATATTGTTCAAACATTCTTAATCGTACCATGGTTCAAATTCTGATTTCCCCTATTATTACTTCACCTTATTAAATAAAGATATGTATTCCATTAATCCTCTCTCTCTAGTTTCTATCCCCTTTCTAGATTTTAATTATGACCACTATTATATTTAAAGGTTTTGTAGTGTATTGAAGATCAATATTATAACAAATGATGTGATTGTGTTACTTTTGAAAACCCAATTCCATTCCATTTATTTTTATATATATATTGGTTTGTTTGTCAAACATGTGCAAGATATTGGTAGAAACAAAAACATTAGCAGAGTAGGTACAGGTAAATTAGGCAATAGGACTAAATCCACAAATCAATTCAAATCCATAAAGTATTACTGTGTGTTAGGTGTGTGTGTTGCCTTTTAATCAAAATGGTTAGTTAGAAAAGGTGCTAACTAAATTTAACACACAAACTCCACCTTCCTTCCTTTTGGGAGATGAAATTAGTAATCTGTAGAAACAAGGTACCATAGATTAAAGGCAGGCACTGCAGTCAGTTTGCATTATCTGTAACCATAATAACCATCCACAAAACATCCAAATTTATCATGCCTATTACTTGATAAAGCAGATAACACTTGGTTTTCTCTTCCCTTGATCCATGAGTAACACTAATTAAAGAGATTAAAATCTACTAAATTACCGTAGTTCTCTTTGGCATCTTTTAATTGGTATTCCTAAATAGCATTTAGACTTTTGCCATTCAAGCAGCCACTACCAACATAAGTTAAGAATGTATTATTCTTTCTAGCTCAACATTAAAAGGATGCATCTAGGGTTTTTTAAAAAAAATAATAAAGGCAGGGTAAAAAAGTAAATTAAAACACAAGAAAATCAAGAAAATCAAATTCAATTCAATTCAATTTGGTCTAGTGGTTAAGGCACCAGGTTAGAAGGGAGGAGACTGTGAATTCTAGTCCTGCCTTATCCATGAAAACCAATCACTCCCTTTCAGCCCTCACAGGGTGGTTGTTGTAGGAAAAATAGGAGAAGTCTGGTCTATTGGATATATTAAATAGCCTTGAGTTACAGTATTTGCAAATGTAATAAAGGCAGGATACAAATAAGCAAACTCTCAAATTTTAGATCTCCCTAGAAATAGCAGAAACAAACTCTGGACTTTCTCCAAGAGGTGCAATTTCCGTTGGAACACATATTTTGGACTACGTAATATCTTTTCAGGATTAGCAATTTCTGCAAGCATCATTGGTTTAAAGCAGAGGTCCCCAACCGCCGGTCCGCGGACCGGGACCGGGCCGTTGGAGCTTTTCAGCCGGTCCGCGGCGCCAGGGCCCCCTCGGCCTTTCCGCATCACCAGCGGCGCTCCCCCCGCCAGCCAGCCAAGCCCCGCGCCCGCCGGAACCGGCTCCTCGCTCTCCCCCCGCCGCCCGCCGCGTTTGCAGGAGGTGGGGAGGGTTGGGCGGCCCGCCAAGGCCAGGAGGGACGCCGCTGCCCCCCCCCCCCTCCTTCCCTCTCTCCGCCCGCCGCTGCGCCTCCTTGACAACGAGAGGAAATGCCGGCAAAGGCTTTCCTCAGCGGAGGCCGGCGAAGGTGATATTGAATGTCGGGGGAGAACGGGTATTTGCACGCGCTCCCTATCTCCCTGCTAGCCCACTCGGAATATTCAAAATAAGAAAAACCTTTGCCGGCGAAGGCTTTTCTTATTTTGAATATTCCGAGTGGGCTAGCAGGGGGATAGGGAGCGCTTGCAGCCGCCCGTTCTCCCCCGACATTCAATATCACCTTCGCCGGCCCCGCCTCTCCTCCAAACCCCCTTGCTGAGAGCCCGGGGCGAAAGTGCTCTCGCAAAGGTGAGGCGGGCAGGGCGTGCGCGCGTCATCGCTGAGAAGAATGGAGAGAGAACGAGAGTGAGTGAGAGCAACAGACAGCAAGATAGAGAGAAAGTGAGAAAGAGAGAGTGAGAAAGGGGGGGGAGAGAAAGAGATAGCAAGAGAGAGAACAAGAGAGAGAAAGAGCGTGAGAAAGAAAACAAGAAAGAGTGAGAGAGAGAGAAAGCAAAAGAGACAGAAAGAAAACAAGAGAGAGAAAGTGAGAAGAAGAGAGAGAAAGAGGGGGAGAGAGAGAGAAAGAGAGAGGGGGGAGAGAGAGAAAGAGAGGGAGAGGGAGAAAGAGAGAGGGAGAGGGGGGAGAGATAGCAAGAGAGGGAGAGAGGGAAAGGGGGAGAGAGGGGGAGAGAAAGAGAGAGGGAGAGAGAGAGGAGATAAAGGAAGAGGAGAGAGAGAAAGGAAGAGAAAGAAAGAAAGAGGGATAGAAAGAGAGAGAGAGTGAGAGATGCTCAGTGAGCCTTTCTTTGAAGTTGCCTTTCTTTCTTTCTCTTTCTTGCTTTCTTTCTTGCTCTTTTTCTTTCTCTCTTTTACCTTCCCTTCCTCTATTTCTTCTTTTCTTTCTCCTTCCTACCTTCTTCCCTTACTCTCCCCTTTCATAAGTTTCCTTGCTTCCTTCCTCTGTTCCTGTCCCTTCCCCCTTTCTTTCTTTCTTTCTTTCTTTCTTTCTTTCTTTCCTTCCTTTCCTCCCTCCATTTCTTGCTTTCCTTTTCCTTCCTCCCTTCCTTCCTCCCTCATTCCCTTCTTTCACTCCTTCCTCTCTTACTCTCCCCTTTCACACCTTTCCTTGCTTCCTTTGCACCCTTCTTTTGTTCCTGTCCCTTCCCTCTTTCCTTCCTTCCTTCCCACCCTCCGTCCATTCATTCACCCATTCCTCTCTTGATCGCCCCTTTTACGGCGCCGCTGACAGCTAGCTCCCCCCCCCCCCCACCGGGCCATGGAAAACTGGTCTAGCTTAAAGCCGGTCCCTGGTGCAAAAAAGGTTGGGGACCTCTGGTTTAAAGCATTACAGTACTTCCTCAGAGTTTAGGGATACTAAAGGAAACCGGAACAAAACAGAAAGAGCTCTGAGTCTGAGGAACAGACGGCAAAGAAATCTATGTCATAAATAAATAAATAAATTTAACACTTCATATGTACATGAACATCACAAACCTACAAGGCGGCGCTCTTTCCTTCTACATAAAAAAACCCTTTCCTGCCCGTGCCTTTATAGGAAAATATTAAACTACCATTCCCAAAATGCTCTGCTTGCGTCTGGCCCCGCCCACGCCGAAGAGCCGCTTCGGGATTGGGCTTTAACAAGAGAATTAAGCAAAAAGACAATTATGATTGGCTGAAACTGGTAGCACACGTGCTGAGGGGATCCTTGCCTTTCTTTTGAGAGACGCCCCGTTTCTTTCGATTTTGCCAGTTTGACTGTTTGGATGACATATTTGGGGAGGGGGGTATTTTGCATAGGGCTTTTGCATGCAGTAGATTTTTTTTTTTTAAATGCAACTAGTGTGGGATGACTCAATAATTGGAGGTGCTTTTATTTTGTATCTCTTAAGTAGTGATTCTGATTTCAAACCTAAGAATTACCGTAGTATATCCGGATTAACGCAAGAGAGGTAACTTTTATCTGCTTGCTAGGAAAACTTTACTTCAACTTTATTCTGAGGAGCAGTGGACAAAAATTGAAAATGAGCAATAAAAAAATGGTAGCCGTGACACTTCCATGAGGTACCCAATTCCCTTTACTCAATTGAGGATACATTATCCTGAGAACAGAACATATACAAAAAAAATATGTGTGATAATTTAAGACAGTGTTGGCTAACCTTTTCGGCACTGGGTGCAGAAAATGCGCATGCATAGGGGAAGCACCAGAAACTGGAAGAGCAGCTTCCCGAGGCGCATGCGCTGGTGCGCCATAAACTAGAAGAGTTCAGCTTCAACCGCAACAACACAAGAGCATGCAACAGCTTCAAACTCAATGTTAATCGCTCCAAACTTGACTGTAAAAAATATGACTTTAACAATCGAGTCATCGAAGCGTGGAACTCATTACCGGACTCAATAGTGTCAACCCCCAACCCCCAACATTTCTCCCTCAGACTCTCCACGATTGACCTCTCCAGGTTCCTAAGAGGCCAGTAAGGGGCGTACATAAGTGCACTGATGTGCCTTTCGTCCCCTGTCCAATTGTCTTTCCTTTCCCTTTTACCATATACATGTATATTCTTTCCTTCCCACCTACTTCTCTTCCTCTTTACTTCCTATCTTTTATATATCACTTAATGTCTATTCCCTTTTATATGTATTGTATATTGGACAAAGAATTTTTTTTTAAAAAAGAGCATGCAAGTGCCAAGAAGCTATGCTTCTGGCATGTGCATGCGTATCACTCACCTGGTCTTCCGGTTTCTGATGGCTATGCATGCGTGAAAACCAGCTAGCCAACGTGCATGTGCACAACGGAAACCGGAAGCTCAATTTCCCAGCATGCAAATGTGTGCCAGGGAACTGCTCTTCCCCTTTTTGATGCTCTCTCATACATGAAAAACAACCAGCCCACACACATGTGCGCACCGGAACCCGGAAGACCAACAGGTGACGGCTGATGTGCCTGGCAAGACGGCTGCATGCCACTTCTGACATATGTGCCAAAGGTTCAGCATCACAGATACCATTGTTGTTAGCCGCCCCGAGTCTACGGAGAGGGGCAGCATACAAATCCAATAAATAAATAAATTTAGGATGTTTTTAATGTTAATGTGTATTAACGTAGATCTTGAAACTTTCACATTTTGTTTATGATTTACAGCTTAGCACCAATAATTAGTGATGTTTAATGTTTTTAGTTGTAAACCTTTCAACTGAGATTTTGCAAGGCAACTTTACTTTATGTACTTTTTGTAAATATTTAAAATCCTTCAGTCATTGCTATCTATAACAGTTGAATTAGTCTGCATCAATCCAGTATTGAATGGATGCCTGTTCATTCAATAGCTCATTAATAGTGGACACATTGAGTTTTTCATAATTATTCAATCTAGGGCTGGCCCAAAGAACTGGCCCAAAGTCCTCTTCCCCTTTTTGTATTTAAACCAGTATGGCCCCACTCCTGTATCATCATGTTAATACAGTGGTGCCATGACTCAGGCTGCCACAAAGAAAGGGGTCAATCTATTTTCCAAAGCTCAGGTGCCAGATAAGAAGCAATGGATGGAAACTAATCAAAGAGAGAACTAACCAAGAACTAAGAAGAAATTTCCTGACAGAACAATTAATCAGTGGAACAACTTGCCTCCAGAAGTTTCAGGTTCTTCAACACTGGAAGTTTTTACAAAGAGATTGGACGAGTTGATTTTTACAGTAATAAATTAAAGTCCAGGCTGTCTAATTTAGTTGCTCCTTCCCTTGAGGCAGCTTCTCTATTCATCGACTGCCCTCATCAAAAAAGCCTCTTGGAAAATGGTCTTAAAAGTAACAGGAGTTAGAGTTGGTATCCAAGCAATGTTTATTGGTTTTGTAGATTGCAGTTTCAAACCCCTGAGTACTTAACAGCAACAGCTATATGGATTAGGAACAGACTCGCTGCGGGACCATGTTCTGCCTCATGCATCACAGCAGCCGGTTAGGTCCCACAGAGCTGGCCTTTTCAAGGTCCTGTTGGCCAATGTCGTCTGGCAAGGCCTAGGGGAAGAGCCTTCTCTGTGGTGGCCCCGGCCCTCTGCAATGAACTCCCTCCAGAGATATGTAATGCCCCCTCCCTCCTGGTCTTTCGTAAAGCTCTGAAGACCTATCTCTGCCGGTGAGCATGGGGACCATGAGCCACGAGATTGTCCCCAGCTGATATGAATGATTGAATTGGATGTAGATGACTGCATAAGAAGTTTTAGATTTTTTATTAATTTTGTGCACCAGTGTGCCTTCCATCCCGTCCTAATGCTTCTCTTTTACTAGTATCATGTATATAAATATTATATCTTCGTATACCACCAATACGTATGTGACGAAACAAACAAATAAAAATAAATGTTTTTCTCTAAATAGATTTCTCATATATATTGTTTGCATTTACAATGTTGTACGCTGCCCTGAGTCACTTCGAGAAGGGCGGCACAGAAATCCAATAAATAAATAAATGGAAGGAGGGACTTTGGGGGGGACCTTTGACGTAGTCATTCAGTCTTACCATATTTAATTCTGGATTTAAATATGAATGGGTTATAGGTCTGGAGAGATTCTCAGTCATCTAGGTCAAAGAAAACATCTTTGGGATATGGGCAAGTTTATCCAAAAGAAAAATCCTGATCTTAACATTGAGTCTTGTGGAAAGAATGACCAAACTCAGAAAGAATCTCCAGCCATTGCATGAAAGGATAGAGCAGTGATGGTGAACCTATTGCTCACGAAGCTATATCTGAAGGCACGCAAGGCATTGCCCTATGTCAGCTCTGATTTTCGGCCTTTTTTTCAGCTGTTTTCACTCTCCCCAGGGTTCAGCAAAGCCTGTTGAACCCTGAGGATGGTGAAAAACAGCCCAAACAGAAGTTCAGAAACCACTCTGGCTGCAGTGGGTCAGCTCAAGCAGGCGGGGTGTCGGGTGCGTCTCCGGGCCGAGCAGCTTGGAGAGGGGGCCGATATAGCGGATGGCCAGGCGCTGTATGCGGAGCTTCTGGTACTGGCTGGCGTTCTGCCGCTGCCTGCCGCCAGCCGCACCTGCCTGGCAAGGAGCCGCAGGAGTCCGGAGAGGAGACTGGCAAGGTGTTGCTGGAGTCCGGGCCACCCTCAGCTGGGTATAAGCAGCAGGACGGCCGTGGGAAAGGGGGTCTGAGGTCTGGAGAGGGACAGGCGCCGTGGGTGCCATGGGTCATGGCTAGGGCACTTTGGGTCTGGGGCTCCAGTGCTGTGCTTCAGGCCTGACCACCGCCGGAGCATTCCAGTAGGGCCACAAATGGCTGCCCTTTACTGCTTCAGTGAGTCCTGTGCGCAGGTGCAGGGAGTTGTGTGAATGCACGTGGGCAGCGTGGGGGTTGTGCACATGCATGGAGGGAAGGCACGCGTGCGCTGCCATGTACAAGTGCACTCTTTTGGTTCGAGAGCCAAAAAAGGATAGAGGATTTCAAAACAAAACCAACAGTGCTTCTGGTAAGTCTGAATGGTCATGAAACAAATTGTTGCAGGTCTTTTAACAGTTCATTTAATGACTGTTTCACAGTAACGACAATGCTGAAAATAGTGACCTATGATCCTTTTCTCACTTACAACCAGGGGTAGGCAGCAGGCAGGACGGGGTGGAACGCAGTTCCACTGGCGGAAATGAAGATGTGTGTGCAGCTCCAGCTGATTGGCGGCTGTCACTTCTTGGATTACTGGTCTCGTCTTGGCTCTCCTTTTTTTCCCTGCTGCTGCATCTGTGCTCCCTGCTTTTTTCCTCTTTCCTCCTTCCTGGCCTCGGACGAGCTTCCCTCTCTCCTGCCCGGGTCCCCTCCAGCCTCACGCAGCCACCTCCTGCCTCAGGTGCAAGCAGAAGGCGTGGGTGGAAGCAGCGCTAGCAACATTTATGCTTCTGGCAGCAGCCATTCGCCTAGCTACCCAGCCTGAGGCGAGGGGGTGACCCAGGAAGCAGAGCGCGGGAAACGCGAAGCAAATTGTCACCCCAGCAAGCGACACTGGTAAGGTTGTAAGTCGAGGACTTAACAGTTCATTTGAACTATGATGAACAGTGTGGCAGTAAAAATGTTGGCTGCCCATTACTGCTTACAACCATTGCAGCATCCCGTGATCACATGATCAAAATGCAAACGCTTGGCAAGTGACTCATCTTTATGACGTTTGCAATGTCCCAGGGTCACGTGATCGCCTTTTGCGACCTTCTGGCCAGCAAAGTCAACAGGGAAGCCAGATTCACTTAACAACTACGTTATTAACCTAACAACTGAAATGAATCACTTAACGACTGTGGCAAGAAAAGTTGTAAAGTGGGGCAAAACTCATTTAACAAATGTCTCACTTAGCAACATAATTTTTTCAGGACAGTTGTGGTCACAAGTCAAAGACTAACTGTACCTGCACAATATTTTTCTAAAGCTGAAAAAAAAAGGAAGCAGATAAAAACTCAACCAGTTTTAATACATCTCGACTTTGAAAACCACAATCATCCCACCACCTCAAGTTTCAGATACACAAACGTAAACATTAACCCGTGCTCCATGTGAAGTATACATTTAAAGTTTGCTTTAAAAGCTTCCCCCTTTTAAAAAAAAATCCTTTGAAAAGATGCTGGTTTAGAAGCAAGAAGCTGCCATTTTGAATGAATTTGTTTTGGACAAAAATAAAAAAGGCAAACTAAAGGTGTGATTGATGTGTTGCTTGTCTCCTTGGTGTGGATGCATCATGAAAATTGGAGTGGGAGGCTTTTAAAAGCCACCGACATCCTTCCTTCTAGCCAATTTAGGGAGTCAAGGTGAGAACAGCTTTGTGAGAGAGGTGAAAAAAAGGAACAAAACCCTCTTTGGAAACCGTGTTTGTGGAGGTATGATGAAGTAATTTTGCTTCATCGGCATCAAAGAAAGAAACGTGCTTCCCGGGGTAATTTAAAAAGATCCGAATCTTTCTCAGCTCCCGATTGGGTTGCAGCCGAGAACAATTTGGAGAGTTAAAAGCAAAATATTCATTGGCACGCTTCCCTATGGCCCAAATGCCACTGTGGGGCTCAATGGCGATTGAATTCTTCCTCCTCACAGACTTTCGGGCCACACCCACTGTCCATTCCCCCTCGTTGCCCACGGAAATGTCCCAATAGTTTCGACCTCCGATGAACTCCTCACAGCCCAGCACGATGTGGCTCGTGTCAAATCGTTTACGAGTCTTTGGAAATAGTTGAATTTTGTCTCCCAGAGAAACACTTTTGCAGTCCTCCGATACGATGAGCAAGGGGTGAGCCGTCTCCTTGTCGAAAGTTATCACCGCTGGAAGAGGGAAGAAGTAAAAGATTGAGATAAGAAAGCATGACATTGGGAGAGCAATCTTGGAGGCAAATTCCTAACTGCCCTCATTTAATTTAATTTAATTTATTAGACTTGTATGCCACCCCTCTCCGAAGACTCGGGGCAGCTCACAACAGCAATAAAACTGTACAGTACAAATCTAATATTTAAAACTATAACTAAAAACCCACTATCTTAAAAAACAATCAATACTATATAGTCACAACCACACAGGTCCAGGAGGGAAGTGTTTTTCATAGGAAAGTGAACACAAGAACAAGGGGACACAATCCGAAGTTAGTTGGGGGAAAGATCAAAAGCAACATGAGAAAATATTATTTTACTGAAAGAGTAGTAGATCCTTGGAACAAACTTCCAGCAGACGTGGTAGATAAATCCACAGTAACTGAATTTAAACATGCCTGGGATAAACATATATCCATCCTAAGATAAAATACAGAAAATAGTATAAGGGCAGACTAGATGGACCATGAGGTCGTTTTCTGCCATCAGACTTCTATTTCTTAATGGTCTGTTTCTTAATGGTCAGAGAAGGGAATACATTAATTGCCCCCATGCCTGGCGACATAGATAGGTCTTCAGGGTCTTGCGGAAGGCAAGGAGGGTGGGGGCAGTTCGAATCTCCAGGTGTCAGGCCGAAGTTTTCATGTGGAGTTAGAGAGTTCAGCCTGACACAACACAAGGGGGGATGGGAGGGGTAGTGAGTTGTCAGAGGGGAAAGTTACTAGACACAAACAAAGATTCCTTTCTCCAAGCCAAGGCTACCGTTTGTTCTGCCTCAACTGAGGAGAAGACGAATTTGATAAGCCCCTACACACAGACTGGCTCTCATGATAAACCTGTGGATGTGGGGGATGTAGATGAACTTTAACCTAGGTGGGATTCTGGGAAGTACTCACAATCGAAATGACAATGGCATAGCTAACATGGTTCTGTTAATAAATCAAGCTCTGATTGAGAAAATTGGACTGGGACTTGTTTTATTTCTCAGATGCTATTTAGAACGCTGACATCAAGGGGACTTGATTCCAGAGGGCCGGGGACGCCACAGAGAAGGCTCATCCCCTAGGGCCTGCCAGACGACATTGTTTTGTCGACAGGACTTGGAGAAGGCCAACTCTGTGGGACCTAATCGGCCACTGGCATTCATGCGGCAGAAGGCAGTCCTGTAGGTATTCTGGTCCAATGCCGTGTAAGGGCCTTATAGGTCATCACCAACACTTTGAATTGTGTCTGGAAACTAATCAGCAACCAATGTAGGCTGCGGAATGTTGACGAAACATGAGCATATCTGAGAAGACCCATGACTGCTCGCGCGACCCCATTCTGCATGATCTGAAGTTTCCAAACACTCTTCAGAGGTAGCCCCATGTGGAGTGTTGCAGTTTATCTATATTTACTGTGTATGTTTATGTTTATACCAAAACCTGCTATCGTGTATATATTCTGACTACAATAAATAAATGAATACAGTGATCCCTCGATTATCGCGAGGGTTCCGTTCCAAGATCCCTCGCGATAATCGATTTTTCGCGATGTAGGGTTGCGGAAGTAAAAACACCATCTGCGCATGCGCACCCTTTTTTCATGGCTGCGCATGCGCAGATGGTGGAGTTTGCGTGGGCGGCGGGGAAGACCCAGGGAAGGTTCCTTCGGCCGCCCAGCAGCTGATCTGCTCGGTAGCGCAGCAGCAGCGAGCAGACGAAGATCGGGGTTTCCCCTTTGCGTGGGCAGCGGGGAAACCCCGATCTTCGTCTGCTCGCTGCTGCTGCGGCCGCCCAGCAGCTGATCTGCTCGGTAGCGCAGCAGCAGCGAGCAGACAAAGATCGGGGTTTCCCCGCCGCCCACGCAAAGGGGAAACCTCGATTCGGCTCCTCGCTGCTACCGCGCTGCCGAGCAGATCAGCTGCTGGGCGGCCGAAGGAACCTTCCCTGGGTCTTCCTCGCTGATGCCCCCGCTCGCCCGCCCGCCCACCCGCCGCCCACCAGCAAGAGGGGGAGAGATAGAGAAAGAGGGAGAAGGAAAGAAAGAGATGAGAGAGGGAGGAAGAGAGTGTGAGAGAGGAAGAAGCAAGATAGAGAAAGAGAGAAAGGAAGATGAGAAAGGAAGGAAGAGAGTGACGCCATCGGGTGGGAAAAATCACGATATAGCGTTTCGCGAAGAACGAGATCGCGAAAATTGAGGGATCACTGTACATACATACATTACATACAGTACATACATCATGTTTCCCCAAAATGAGACCTTCCTCCAAAGTAAGCCGTAGCCTGATTTTTAAGTGTGAGCCTAATGTAAGTTCTACCCCCAAAATAAGCCGTAGTGAAACAACCACAGGAGGCGTGTCTTCACGCATAAGCACCAGCTGCCTGGGCTATGGGAAACTGGAGAGTAGGTAGCCCCAACGAGGTGCTTACGATCTTCCTGGCTTGCAGGATTTGTCATTGCTACTCTCTCCAAGAAGGTTTTTCCCCCCCAGCCATAAGTCTTTGCAGGCTTTTTTCATTGCTGCTAAGGTTTATTTAAGCCCTAACCAGGAGATAAAATAATGTGCTGATTTTTTTCCTACTATTTTCCTCCCCCAAAACTAAGGTGCATCTTATACAGTGGTACCTCTACCTAAGAATGCCACTACTTACGAACTTTTCTAGATAAGAACCGGGTGTTCAAGATTTTTTTGCATCTTCTCAAGAACTATTTTCCACTTACAAACCTTAGCCTCCGAAACTGGAACCGGAAAAGGCAGGGAGAAGCCTCTGTGGGGCCTCTCTAGGAATCTCCTGGGAGGAAACATGGCCAGAAAAGGCAGGGAGAAGTCTCCATTGGACCTCTCTAGGAATCTCCTGGGAGGAAAAAGGGCTGGAAAAGGCAGGGAGAAGCCTCTGTTGGGCCTCTGTAGGAATCTCCTGGGATGAAACAGGGCTGGAAACGGCAGGGAGAAGCCTCTGTGGGCCTCTCTAGGAATCTCCTGGGAGGAAACAGGGCCGGGAAAGGCGGGGAGAAGTCTCCATTGGACCTCTCTATGAATCTCCTGGGAGGAAAAAGGGCTGGAAAAGGCGGGGAGAAGCCTCTGTTGGGGCTCTCTAGGAATCTCCTGGAAGGAAACAGGGCCGGGAAAGGCAAGAAGCCTCCATTGGGCCTCTCTAGGAATCTCCTGGAAGGAAACAGGGTCGGGAAAGGAAAGAAGCCTCCATTGGGCCTCTCTATGAATCTCTTGGGAGGAAACAGGGCCTCTACCCTCCCTGTGGTTTCCCCAATCACTCTCATTATTTGCTTTTACACTGATTCCTATGGAAAAAATTGCTTCTTCTTACAAACTTTTCTACTTTAGAACCTGATCATAGAACAAATTAAATTTGTAAGTAGAGGCACCACTGTACTTTGAAAAATGTGGTAACCTTTTTAAAAATTAAATGCCATTAAGATGGAAAGAAGGAGTAGTGCGGTAGCCTAGAGGTGGAGTCTCATCTCACAATCAGGAGACTGCGAGTTTGATTCTAGATAGGGGCAGGCATTTTTCTCTGGGCACAGTGAGAATATATCTGCTGAACAAAATTTCACATTGGTGACAGGAAGGGCATCTGGCCAATAAAAACTCAGCTCCATTCAGTTGCCCAGATGCCACCCTGCAAGGGGTGTTAAAAGATGGTGATGAAGGTGGCAAAAAAGAGGTCTGAACAACCCCCCTTTTTCCTAATTTCATCTGTTCTAGTCTGGAAACTTACCTTGCTGCAGGGACAACCCCAATTTCAGACTTTCTGGAGAAGAAAACAAAGTTTGGTCACACAATTGTCTTCATTTGTTCTTTTTAATACCCTCTATTACTCCCCCTGCTTCCTTACCAACGTGCAGATGGTCCTTTTTAAGTCAACAGTTCCAGGGGCGGATTGCTCCTGCAGCCACGACTGGTGCACTGTGCGCACAGCTTAAGGTTTCTTGTGTGCGCATGCATGTGCCCTAGCATGTTTTTGCTTCTGTGCATGCGCAGGAAGCAAAATCTCATGAGGCAATGCATGCACGAGAGAGATTTTGGCATTTTTTTGCTTCCGCGCTTGCACAGAAGCAAAAAATCGCCGAACTCTCATGCATGTGCGCATCCACTTACAAGATTTTGCTTTCTGCACATGCACAGAAGCAAAAACATGCTGGGGTGCGTACATGCACACGCAAGACACCAGAAGCTGCATGCGCAGCTTGACTTTTACTACCAGTGTGGCTTACTTTACCATTACCATTATCATTATCATTATCATTATTATTATGTCAGTGCAACACAGCAAACGAGATCACTATGCTGGATTTCATATTTCATCACCAGTTGGGCGCTTCCCAAGCACCTAGGACTGCATGATGTAGCGGTGAATTATGTTTGCCGATCCCAGTAAAGCAGCCTTTTGCAATTGACAGATGGAGATTTTGTCAATTCCAATAGTTTTCAAATGCCCGCTGAGATCCTTTGGTACTGCGCCCAGCGTGCCAAGTACCACTGGGACCACTTTCCCGGGCTTATGCCAGAGTCGTTGCAGCTTGATTTTTAGATCTTTGTATTTCACTAAATTCTCTAGCTGCTTCTCCTCAATTCTGCTGTCTCCTGGGATTGCGATGTCGATGATCCATACTTTCTTTTTCTCCATGATCACAATGTCTGGTGTGTTATGCTTCAGAATTCGGTCAGTCTGAAGTCAGAAGTCCCACAGTAGTTTTGCTTGCTCATTTTTGACCACTTTTTTGGGCTTATGATCCCACCAGTTCTTTGCCACTGGTAAATGGTAGTTCCGTCATTATTATTATTATTATTATTATTATTATTAATAATAATAATAATAATTGGATTTGTATGCCGCCCCTCTCCGAGGACTCGGGGGCGGCTCATAACATGTCAAAAACAATATACCATATACATATCTAAATGTACCGATTGCCTTCACTGTGACTACAGTGGGAGACGAGAAAAGACCGATATGTTTACTGTACTGGCAGCAGACAGCATGAAGCCAAATAAATTAAGGCATCACTTAAACGTGGTTTAAGCACAAGTTCAACCATTACACCCCAATCATGCTGATAAGCCATTTGAGTTTTTTCAGCAACAGTGTGCTGAATATTACAAACAATTGTCCCAGTGGAGAGTTGAGAGCATGCAAAATGTTTACATCTTTGGGGGTGGGGGTGGAGGTAACAGAAAATAATTGAGAAGCACTGTCCTAGTCTGATATATTCTCTGTGTTCCTTCTGTTAAGTAGTAAACAGCACCATCTAACGGAATCCAGGAGGTATGCCTTCTGTGTTTTAGTGCCTGCCTTACAGAACAGCCTGGAATTTGCAGTGGGAGGTTCAGCAGGTGCCAAAGAGAGCCAAGAACAGTGTTTCTCAACTTTGGCAGCTTAAATATATGTGAACTTCAATATAGTTGGCTAGGGGATTCTGGGAGTTGAAGTCCACAAGCCAAGAGGGTCATCTACAGAATGAACTGGCTGGTGGAACAGACTGTGGTTTTAGAGCTCAGCAAGGACTTTGAGAAGTATTGGAAATTCAGAAGTTGAGAAAAGAGTTGTTTTTCCTTCGTTCAGAATCTCTTATCACCCTCGCATTTTAATTATAATAATAATAATTATTATTATTAATTAGATTTGTATGCTGCCCTTCTCCAAAGACTCGGGGCGGCTCACAGGGTACAAAAGCAACACAACAACAAATCTAATTAATTAAAAGTTACTACTAAAATCCCATATATAATAAAAACAGTCAACCAATTCATTCACAACCACACATTACATCTTGTAAACAGAAGAAGGGGGCTTGATCTAATTGCCACATGCCTGGAGACATAAATGAGTTTTGAGGCTCTTGTGAAAGGCAAGGAGGGTGGGGGCAGTACGAATCTCTGGAGGGAGATGATTCCAGAGGGCCGGGACCACCACAGAGAAGGCTCTTTCCCTGGGCCCCGCAAGATGACATTGGCCGACGAGAGCTGAAGAAGGCCATCTCTGTGGGGCCTAACCGGTCACTGGGATTCATACGGAAGAAGGCGGTCCCGTAAGTAATCTGGTCCGATGCCATGTAGGGCTTTATAGGACATCACCAACACTTTGAATTGTGTCCGGAAACCAATCGGCAACCAATGCAGTCCGCGGAGTATTGGAGAGGAATGGGTGTATCTGGGATGACCCATGACCGCTCACGCAGCTGCGCTCCGAGTCTTTGGAGAGGGGCGGCATACAAATCTAATAAATAATAATTCTGTAGCAACCCACTACTGAACAGTTCCCTTCATAAAGCTTGCAAATCATTTTAGTTCAATGTAGCACCAAATAAGAAAATAACTTGTCTGACTCTATAAAGCAGGTATGCAACATAGCAACAAATAAATAAAATCATAAACTACAATATAAAGGAATTTGTTTAATGGGGCTTGAGGTGGTTGGCATAAATAAATAAATAAATGTGGAAGTGTGACAATCGAGAGAGCCTCGTACAGCTAGTCCTTGACTTATACAACTGTTCATGTAAAATGACCATTTGAAGTTAACAACAGTACTGGGAAAAGTGACTTCTGACTGTTTTTCACGCTTACAACCATTGTAAGCTTCTGCATGGTCACATGATCAAAATATGGGTGGCTCTTCCTATGTTCTTATATTCTTATGCAGAGTCCCGTAGTCATGTTGGAGACCTTCTAACAAGCAAAGTCAATGGGGAAGCCAGATTCACTTAACAACCATGGTTATTGAGAACTGCAGGGATTCACATAACAATGTTGGCAAGAAATGTCGTTCAGTGGGATAAAACTCCCTTAACAACTATCTCACTAAGCAACAGAAATGTTAGCCTCCATTGTGGTTGTAAGTCAAGGACTGCCAGCAGGGGTGGGCAGCAAGCAGAATGGAGTGGAACGCAGTTCCACCGGCGGAAATGAAGCTGCATGCCCGGCTCCAGCTGATCGGCAACTGTCACTGGATTTCTGGTCTCTGCTCAGCTCTCCTTTTTCCCCCTGCTGCTGCTGCATCTGCGCTTTTTGCTTTTTTCCTCTTTCCTTCTTCCTGGCCTTATACGAGCTTCCCTCTCTCCTGCCCGGGTCCCCTCCAGCCTCACGTGGCCATCTCCCGCCTGAGATGCAAGCAGAAGGTGTGGGTGGAAGCGGAGCTGGCAGCATTTATACCTCTAGCAGCACCCGTTCGCCTAGCTACCCAGTCTGAGGCGGGGGGAGAGACCCAGGAAGGGGAGCGTGGGAAACATGAAGCAAATTGTCACCCAGTGAGCGACAGTGGTAAGGTTGTAAGTTGAGGACTTAACAGTTTACTTGAACGATGATGATCTTTCAAGCCACTCCTACCCACATGGCCGGCAAGCCACTCCTACCCAGTCACATGACCATTAAGCCACACCACAAAATAAGCCATACCTACAGTGTGGCAGTAAAATTTTTGACTGCCCATTACTGACTGCCAGTATTTATGGGCCAGCGTCCTCTTTACCTTGGAAGTGATGGATGGCATTCTTCAGAAAGATGATAGCATCCCATATATTCCATATTTCCCATTTATTGTTCAGAGGAAAAAGTTTGAGATGTTGCAGAATCTCCTTCTTTTTACACCTGATAGAAAATGGGGTATTAATTCATTTTCTTTTTTTTAAAATTTATTTATTTATACTTATCAAGAATATTCATATAGTAAAAGACTACAGGAAAAGAAAAAAGAACAGGACAAGTGCAAGAAATCAGGAAAGACTTCATGAACTCAATCTGTATAGTCTGGAAGACAGAAGGAAAAGGGGGGACATGACCGAAACATTTAAATATATTAAAGGGTTAAATAAGGTCCAGGAGGGAAGTGTTTTTAATAGGAAAGTGAACACAAGAACAAAGGGACACAATCTGAAGTTAGTTGGGGGAAAGATCAAAAGCAACATGAGAAAATATTATTTTACTGAAAGAGTAGTAGATCCTTGGAACAAACTTCCAGCAGATGTGGTAGATAAATCCACAGTAACTGAATTTAAACATGCCTGGGATAAACATATATCCATCCTAAGATAAAATACAGAAAATAGTATAAGGGCAGACTAGGTGGACCATGAGGTCTTTTTCTGCCGTCAGACTTCTATGTTTCTATGTTTCTATGTTTCTAAGAAACAAAAAACAGAAAGGCAAGGAAGATATACAGTACATGATTTCCAATCTACCCTCCATAAATATTTTACAAATCCCTTCACCCCCCTGGTTTAATCCACATTTTTAGTCATTTTCAAACTCATGAATCATCAATTCATTTTACTCCTTTCAATAAAAGTCCATATGAAGGTTCCTATCTTCCAAAAAAGTGTTTGTTGCTTGTACTTTAACCAATCAAATCAATTTTTCCTTTTCAGCAAACTCTTTTCATTTTTACCATCCATTCCTCTATTGCCAGGGATTCTGAGAGTGAAAACGCACATGTCTGGAAGTGGCCTGGTTGGGAAATAGTATTCTAGAAGGGCAATATACTTAATTATTCAACTTCTAATTTTATTTTTATTTGCATAGCAACCCTAAGATTAAAAATACGAGAGTTAGAGAGATGAGAAGGAAAATCTTTACATAAATGGTACTATACACCAGTACAAATTGCACACTTCCAGGGGAAAGAGAAGGGTAAATGTTGGCATGGGTGCCAGGAAAAGGGAATTTTTATGCATATGCTCTGGGAGTGTGCAGAAATTCAGAAATTTTTGAATGTAGTGCAGAACGAAATTAACAAAATGTTAAACATTAACTGGATAATCACAAAAGAAATAGCAATTTTAATTAAATATAGGGAACTAGGAGAATTTAAGGAAATCAAAGCCGCAGCATTGGAAAGTGCCCAAGCGGTGATGGTATTAGGTTGGAAAGATTCTACAAAATGGACATTACAAAATTGGTACTGGTACATGGTGGACCACATATATTTTGAAATCATGGAAATAAGATTAAATAATTTCGATGAGAACAAATTGGAGAAGTTGATGGTGCGATGGAATAAGGTAAAAGATTATATGTTAAGTAGAATCTGTGATGTAAATATGAAAAATAAATTGCAATCACTCTTTTAGTAATACTTGATGCAAGATAGAGCCAAGGAATAACAGATAAATAATTAAATTTTCTTGAATCCTCTTGTATGGGTGGTGGGGGTGATGGGGGGGTGTTATTGTTAGGTGATGGGCACATGCACTGTGCACTGTTATATGTTTGTTCTATGTAAACTTTTTAAAAATCAATAAAAAATTATTTTAAAAAAAAAACCCTATGAGGAAGAGTAGCCTGAGAGATAGTCAATAGCAATAACAATAGCATTTTAGACTTATATACCACTTCACAGTGCTTTTACAGCCTGGGTTTTAAGATGTTTATGAAAGGCAAGGAGGGTGGGGGCAAGTCCTGGTCCAGATAGGGCCGCAACTGGTGCACCAGACGGACCTGGGCAAATGCCCCCCTCGCCACAGCTGAAAGATGTTTCTCTAATGTGAGCTGTGGATCAAGGAGGACGCCCAAGTTGCAGACCCTCTCTGAGTGGGTCAGTAATTTCCCCCACCCCCAGGGTTATGGATGGACAGATGGAATTGTCCCTGGGAGGCAAAACCCACAGCCACTCCATCTTATCAGGGTTGAGTTTGAGTCTGTTGACACCAATCCAGACCCTAACAGCCTCCAGGCACCGGCACATCACTTCTATTGCTTCGTTGACTGGACATGGAGACGTACAACTGGGTATCATTGGCGTACTGATGATACCTCACCCCTCAC
Source organism: Erythrolamprus reginae (assembly GCF_031021105.1). Lineage (NCBI taxonomy): Eukaryota > Metazoa > Chordata > Lepidosauria > Squamata > Dipsadidae > Erythrolamprus > Erythrolamprus reginae. The sequence continues at coordinate 34,451,590 of NC_091951.1, read as the reverse complement.
AAGTCTTTAAACCCTATGCAAAGTGACACTTTCTCCCCTTCCTCCTGTAATGACCTTAACATAGTAAGAGTCTCTCTCTCTCTCTCTCTCTGTCTCTTCCCCTCCTCTCTCTCCCCACACTTGCAAAGGAAATCCTGGAAAGTGTGCTTGCTTTCTTCCAGCAACACGCACACACACAAACACGCACACACTCAGAAGGCACTTTAGATTCAAAGGAAGAATTCTGATAATTGCCAGATAAGTGCAGGCTATCAATGGCTGACTAGCAGGGAGATGAACAGTTATCTTCCATACCTATTCATCTCAACCCCCTGCCTTTTATCCCCAGAGCTAGGGTGGGGCTTAGCTAGTAGCAGTGGATCTTCCGTCCCAAGGACCAGTCCGTAGATTCCCGCTGCTCTCCTCTGCCTTCTGCGCATCAGGCACTGGACCCAGCTGTTCCTCCTCTTCCAGATCTGGAGGTTGTTGACTCCCCCATCTCAGGGCTAACAGACAGCCCAGGTTCCGCCTCTATCTCTACCCCTGGCAGCGCCATTCCCTCTTCCCCCTTGGAGCTCTCAGATTGTTTTGATGCTGGCTCTGATTCCGCTGCCCTATCTGATTCAGCTATTGGAGGGGCTGGTGGCTGGAGGCGACGACACATGTTCCATATCATGGGTGTCAAACTCAAGGCCCAGGGGCCAGATGCAGCCTACAGGGTGCTTAGATGTGGCTCACAGGACTACCCAGAGAAAGACTGGGCCGCAGTACTTTAACCAGTGAAAATAGAGCTTGAGAAGAATACACATGACCCTCCTGGCCTCCGTTTTTGCTGGCAGGGGATTGCAGGAAACCATCACAGTCAAAAAATGAACTTGGGAGCCCAATTTTTGTAGCAGAGCGCTTGAGCCGCTACAGGCACCCCAGACACGAGTGACATAGATCTGGCCACACCCATCTGCCCCCCCCCAAGGTCAAACACAATCCTGATGCAGTCCTCAATGAAATCGAATTTGACACCCCTGCCGTATATCATCCCAAGAAGTTACTTTCATCCAAAACTAAATGAAAAAAATGTAGATCTATACAGTATTATTCTCCCAAACAAATGCAATCACATTACTTCCAGTAAGGACAGGTCTTTAACTGCATGATTGTGGCTAACATCTTAACATTTGGTGTGTGTGCATGTTTTTAACCTCTGCTACAGGTTAGCCTGGTTGGATTAACCTGCATGCTGGAAACGAGCTGCAGTTTGAGAGCTGACATAGTTCCTGAACAATTATGTACAATCCAGCTTCATGATATCAGTTATCATAAGTAGATACAGTGATACCTCGTCTTACAAACCCCTCATCATACAAACTTTTCAAGATCCAAACCCGGGGTTTAAGATTTTTTTGCCTCTTCTTCCAAACTATTTTCACCTTACAAGTCCAAGCCGCTGCCACTGGGATGCCCCGCATCCGGAGTTTTTGCGCTGCTGGAGTTCCCCTGCTGGGATTCCCCTGCAGCATCACAAAAACACGGACATCAGGAGGTGGGGTTTCCCATGGCGGGGAGCCTCAGGGGAATCCCAGCAGACAAAAACGGGTGCTTCGGCTGGCAAAAGGGGTGAGTTTTGGGCTTGCACGCATTAATTGCTTTTCCATTGATTCCTATGGGAAACATTGTTTCGTCTTACAAACTTTTCACCTTACAAACCTCGTCCCGGAACCAATTGAGTTCATAAGACGAGGTATCACTGTAGTTCCAATGCATTTCAAGAACAGCATTTCAAGAAGTATACAATTCAGCATTGCTGCAGAGATTATCTCTTGTTTTTTGGATCAATTTACCTTTCTAGAGTGCTGCTTATATCCTAGAAGAAAAAGAAAACAATTTCAGTATTGGTCACAAACCATTCTGAAAGTTAAAATGTTGATAGCAACTCATATTTGGGCTGACCACTTAGCATAGGAAGAACAGGTTAATCCTGGAATTATGATCATAATTCGTTGCAGTCCGGTTGAAGAATTATGGGACCAAATTAAAAGTTACAACATTTTTTATGACTGTCATTACATGAAAACTATGAACATTTTTTTTGCTGTAAATTGGAACTAAACACAGCAAGAAAAATAATAATCAAAAATTGCAGTCAAAAGGTTCTTTTGATAATAAACCACTCCTAGGAAATATATACCAGCTTACCTGCAGGAGGTCATTTCCTTCCTGGCCACATTTCTTTTGCAAATCTCGCACCATCTTATCGTAAAAGGAGAGTTCCTGAAAAAGCTCATCCATTCGTTCTTCCCGTATCTGGGAAATATGCTTCTCAATCTCGCTGATTTTCCTGATCTGAGTAAACTCTTCGATGTTCAGAAAGCGGCGTAGCCCCTCAAACATATCCCGCATCTCTTTCTTAAAGTTCTCTGTCGCTTTCTTTGGGAAGTCCACAAAAAGAAAAGGAGGTCAATCCTGAAGCTGGCCCGACTGAGGCAATTTTGAGATTTCAGTACTGACACGCCAGAAAAGAGGGATAGGTAGGAGAGAATAGAGATAATTGGGGTGTTGTGGTCAAAACAAAATACTTTCTCATGGGAACCAAGGACATTCCTACATGCGCTCAAGAGGAGGAGACTGGAGTCACCTAGCAACTGGACAATATACTGATTGGATAATGTGACTGACTGTTTTGAGAAAGTGACACGCTTTTACTTTTAATTAGGTGAAAACCGTGGAAACATTCGGAGTTGGTTTTCACCAGCCTGTGCCAATATGACAGATCCAATAAACCTATTCTTTGAGGACATTGCCTAGCTCAGAGTTTTGTTTGCTATTGATATGTTACTTGGAACCAGGGGTGGGCTGCTGCCCGGACAGGGGAGAATGCAGTGGGGTAGCAAAAATAGAGCTCCACCCCAGAACACCCAACTTGCACTGAAAGTTGAAAGAAAATGCAGGGCATCCTGCATAAGCCATGCCCACAGTGTGGTAGTAAAACTTTTGGTAGCCCTTCACTGCTTGGAACCCTGACAAAAGGCATGTCAGATGCCACCAATGCATCAGTATGCATGAAAGGGATTTAACAGTGAAACGTTTGATGCAAAAAGTGCATTTGAGCCTTGGGAATTTCTTTACATTTCCCGCAGGAATCATTCTACATACAGTCCTCAAATTTCAAAACAGTTCGTTTAGTGGTCATTTGAAATTATATTTATCACACTTAAGATGGGTTGCATGTGATCATGTGATCAAAATTCAGATGCTTGGCAACAGATTTGCATTTGTGATGGTTGCAATGTCCGAGTCACTTGATCCCCTTTTCTGACAAGCAATGCAATGGGGAAGCCAGATTCACTTACAGACATGTTACTAATGTAACAACTACAACGATTCAACTTAACAAGCATGGCAAGAAAAGTCGTAAAATGGGGCAAAATTCATTTAACAAATGCCTCACTTAGCAACAGAAATTTTGGGCTCAGTTATATTTGTAAGTCGAGGACTATACCTGTAATTTTGCAGAAAATAAGTAATGTTAGGTGCTGTATGCCAAGCCATTATGGATCTCTGTGGCTTTTGATCCAATTATAAATTTGCTATTCATAAGGAACAAAGAATCCCCCCATCTCCGCACATGTGCACAGGCCTCAATGAAGCCTGGGACAGTGAAAAAACAGGCAAACAAGCAAACCAGAAGTTCAGAAAAATGGACTTCCGGTTTGCTTGTGCTGTTTTTTGCAATCTGGAGCCTTCAGGGAAGCTTCCCGAAGCTCCAGAATGCAAAAAACAGCACAATAGGCAAACCGGAAGTCCATTTTTACAAACTTCCTGTTTGCCCATTGGGCCATTTTTCACACTCCAGGGTTTTAAGAAGCTTCCATGAAGCCTTTGGAGGGCAAAACAGCCTTCCCCAAATCTGAAAATTAGCTGCTCAGTGCCTGTATGCATGCTGGAGTTGACATAGGGCAACGCCTTGCGTACCCTCCGATATGGCTCCATGTCCCACCTGTGGCATGTATGACATAGATTCGCTATTACGGTCCTAGCATTTTTCCATAAATGAGAGGTAGTCCTTAACTTATGGCTAAAGCTGTGTATATGTGTGTATACATATATGTGTGTGTGTAAGATGTATGTGTGTATACCATTTGTGGCCAGCTATTAAGTGCCTAATATGCCTTAGCTAATTTATACAACAAATGTGGCAACCTTGTTTATTCCTTTCCCTAATAGTATCAAACTGAATATAGACTTCACAGCTTATGGACTGTAATTTTAGTAGCATTGACAATTCATAATTGATAGACTGGATTTTATCATGGATTTTATCTGTTATTTATCATTTTATCCCACAACTTTAGATTGTGTATTCACTAAGTGTTTTTATTTGCTTTGGTCTATGACTGTAATAATAAATTTGATTTGGACCAGAATTTCCATTACTACTAAGCAAGGCAGTTTAGTGAGTTGTGTCCAATTTTATGACTTCTTTTATTTTATGGCCATGGTTGTTAAGCAAATTGCTGCCACTGTTAAGTGAATCATATTATTGTTGACTAGCTCTGATGATGTTATCTAGTTTGGGTAATGAAAAATCTACAAGAAAATAACCAAGCTCAGAGAGCACCAAGGACTGTTCTTTTCAACCTTGAGCTACAATCACTCTTCATCAATCAGTCATGATTTAAATTTGTTCCATATCAGAGACCAGATTTTGAATACATCAGGGATCAGATTCCTCCAAGTGAAGGATGTCATTCTTCACGTATACGTATTAAAAGCAATTCACTTAAAAAAAACCCTTACATAGTGACTCTCCAGCAACATCAACACTTACGATTGCATCTTGACTTTCTTTTTCTATAGACGCCTTATGCCCCAGAATTATACTTTTCTGATTCTCTATATGAATAAGGAACTCGCGGAAAAAATCCTGGGGAGGAGGAAACATAAGCTTGTTCAAAGGTCATTTGTCATTAATAACAGGTTCTTTCATTAAAGTCAAATTGTTTTAGTTCCGTCTCTTTTGGTTTAAAAAGCCACCTCCTTTCTTTACCACAAATAAATATTTCTTGATCTACGGCCTATTGTTCACTTTTTCATTCTCAAGACTTCTTAGCTTCCCATTCACTTGGGGCCAACTGAAGATCAAACAATCACACAAAATTACAATAAAAATGAGGAATACTGGAAACTTGAAAACACACAAAATGATGAAAAGATATTAGCATGTGCAGAGATGTATAGGCTCACATTGGAAATAAAAGGCAAAGAAGAAACGGATGAGGTTTGGAATATATTGTATGATTGGTTAGAACAGAAGAAATAAAGATGTAGAGAAATAAATGGAAATGGAAAAGTAAATGTAAATAACTAAACTGTAAACAACCAAGTGAAACACACAACATAGTGCTCTTAAAATGTTTATTGACATGTAAATTGGAAAAATTAAAAATTAAAATTAAAAATGCCAGCAAATATGGCTCCACGTACCACCTGTGGCACCCATGCCATAGGTTCGCCATCACTGGTTTAGGGCAAATAATAGGAGGAAATGGAACTACATACGGAATTTTCCATCAGCTTATCAAATCATTACACCATCATGTAATAAACTCTTTTGGAAGGAAAAATATATGCAACGGACTATCTGGCTTTTTGGTATTGTTATTCAGGAAGTCAAAATTCTCCAACTAGGCATTTTGGTTTTTTGCTCAATAAATGGAAAAGAGTTCAGTTTTTAAAAGTTTTCTTATAGTTTTTTTTTTAATCAATCCATTTTCAAGTCACCACCCCCCACCCCCGGGTAACTTTAAGATGTGTGGGGTCCTTGGTGCTATCTGAGTTTGTTTTCTCGCAGACGTTTCATTACCCAACTAGATAGCATCATCAGTGTTAGTTACCTAGTTGGGACAGCAAAAGAAGTCTGCATCAAAACAAGCAAGCTCAGAGAGTGCCAAGGGCCCTTCATTTCAACCCTGAGCTACAAATATTCTCCTTTAAGATGTGTGTCAGGCCGAAGCCATCATTTGAGTTGGAGACTTCAAGCCTGCCACATATTATGCATTAGGCTGTATTAGTGCTGTAGGAATTTGGGAGGCATTGGACAGGGAGTCATTGCTCACAGTCGCTCATGCCCTTATCACCTCGAGGTTCGACTACGAACGCTCTGTACATGGGGCTACCTTTGAAAAGTGTTCGGAAACTTCAGATTGTGCAGAATGAGGCTGCAAAAGCTATCGTGGGGCTTCCTAGATTCGCCCACATTTCTACAACACTCCGTGACCTGCACTGGCTGCCGATCGGTTTCCGGTCACAATTCAAAGTGTTGGTAATGACCTTTAAAGCCCTTCATGGCATTGGACCAGAATACCTCTGGAACCGCCTTCTACCGCATGAATCCCAGCAGCCGATAAGGTCCCACAGAGTTGGCCTTCTCCGGGTCCCATCGACCAAACAATGTCGTTTGGCAGGCCCCAGAGGAAGAGCCTTCTCTGTGGCGGCAACTCTCTGGAATCAACTCCCCCCGGAGATTAGAACGGCCCCCACCCTCCTTGTCTTTCGCAAGTTACTCAAGACCCACCTATATCGCCAGGCATGGGGGAATTAAGACATCTCCCCCAGGCTTTCTTATATTTTATGTTTGGTATGTATGTGCTATATGGTTTTTAAATTGTTGGGGGTTTTTAATATAATTTTATTATTAGATTTGTTCCATTGTTATACTGTTTTTATTATTGTTGTGAGCCGCCCCGAGTCTTCGGAGAGGGGCGGCATACAAATCTAATAAATTGAATTGAATTGAATGAGGGGCATAGAGATGTAGCCGTAACAAATTCCTTCTAGATTCTCAAAGGTCATTCTTTGTTTGACACCTGCCTGATGGGAGTAACAGACATGTTGGCATGACCTGGACTTTTGGGTGGGGGAAACAAAGGAATGAACCTTAAAGTGGGGGGAAATACCCACCGGACTTCAGATTCAGGTTTCTCACAGATGTGCCAACATGGCTTTGCTAATAAATTGGAACTTTGAGGAAGTCTATGCCTCGGACTCTGATTTAATTTCAGATGCTATTTGGAACCCTGACGATGTTTGGATTTCATTTCCCACAATCCTTCAGTCAGCTCTCATCCCAGTTTTTTTAATTTTTTTTTAAAAAACAGACCATTATTATTCCATTATTATTTTAGAAACAGAGGATTCCTGTCCACCCACCTTAAATTCTTTGGTTGCTTGCTCCAAGGGGATCTTGACGTGACCTTCGTGATCACTGGATCCAGCACACAACTTGCAGAAGAGGGCTTGGTGACCCCTGCAGAAATATTTCCAAGGCACCTGAGGTTTATCGCAGGCCTCTTTGCCTTCTGCCTCCTGCTTCAGCTGTCCGAGCAACCTTACAAATGTCTCCAGGCATTTGTTCGGGAGAGCACCCACCGTTTCGGTGTTCGTTTTACACCGAGGGCAAGTGTACTTCAGTGCAAACTCCCTCCAGTATTTCATAATGCACTCGTAGCAGAAATTGTGACCACACCGAAGCATCACGGGTTCTCTGAAATACTCCAAGCAAATGGAACAGGTCACTTCTGCGGAGAAGGTCTTGACGGTTATGATCTCCTGACTCATGGTGCTGATGCTGAGAAGCTGAAGGCTGGTTTTGTTCTTCCCAGAGAAGGTAATAATGCTTGAGCATCAAAGTTTAGGGAGAGCTCTGTTTTTTATTTGTATTTACTTATTTGCCACTCCCGCAAAGGTCAACCTACAGAAGGGAAAGGAAAGTAGGGTGAGATGGGATTGTCACCCATCTTGACAATCCCACCAAAAGGCTTCATTGTTAACACAATAGCAGAGTTGGAAGGGACCTTGTTAAGGGTTAAGGAGTGTGCAGAGTAATATCTTAATAGTCAAAGATACACGTACACAGAGGAAACGTGGAGGTCTAGCAGATACCCAGCTGATAGTCCAGAGATACTAGCAATAATTCAGTAATACAATACCAGATACATTCAGTATGTAAATATTATTTACTTTGGCAAATATAGAAACATAGAAGATTGACGGCAGAAAAAGACCTCATGGTCCATCTAGTCTGCCCTTATACTATTTCCTGTATTTTATCTTAGGATGGATATATGTTTATCCCAGGCATGTTTAAATTCAGTTACTGTGGATTTACCAACCACGTCTGCTGGAAGTTTGTTCAAAGGATCTACTACTCTTTCAGTAAAATAATATTTTCTCATGTTGCTTTTGATCTTTCCCCCAACTAACTTCAGATTGTGTCCCCTTGTTCTTGTGTTCACTTTCCTATTAAAAACACTTCCCTCCTGGACCTTATTTAACCCTTTAACATATTTAAATGTTTCGATCATGTCCCCTCTTTTCCTTCTGTCCTCCAGACTATACAGATTGAGTTCATTAAGTCTTTCCTGATAAGTTTTATGCTTAAGACCTTCCACCATTCTTGTAGCCCGTCTTTGGACCCGTTCAACTTTGTCAATATCTTTTTGTAGGTGAGGTCTCCAGAACTGAACACAGTATTCCAAATGTGGCTTCACCAGTGCTCTATATAGCAGGATCACAATCTCCCTCTTCCTGCTTGTTATACCTCTAACTATGCAGCCAAGCATCCTACTTGCTTTTCCTACCACCCGACCACACTGTTCACCCATTTTGAGACAGAAATCACTACCCCTAAATCCTTCTCTTCTGAAGTTTCTGCTAACACAGAACTGCCAATACAATACTCAGATTGAGGATTCCTTTTCCCCAAGTGCATTATTTTATATTTGGAAACATGAAACTGCAGTTTCCATTGCTTTGATCATTTATCTAGTAAAGCTAAATCATTTACCATATTACAGACGCCTCCAGGAATATCAACCCTATTGCACACTATAGAGTCATCGGCAAATAGGCAAACCCTCCCTACCAAACCTTCCCTTATGTCACTCACAAACATATTAAAAAGAATAGGACCCAGAACAGACCCTTGGGGCACACCGCTTGTAACCAGCCTCTGCTCAGAATACTCGCCAGCAATCTCTGATGTCTACACTTCAGCCAGCTAAAAATCCACTGAACTATCCAGGGATTAAGTCCAATCTTCACTAATTTGTCTATCAGATCTTAATGTGGAACCATATCAAAGGCTTTGCTGAAGTCCAAATAGGCAATATCCATGGCACCACCTTCATTCAAGAGTAATCCTAGTCCTACACAATTAAATCAGTCAATAACTCTCTATACATACTACAAGCCTTACTTGTTCAGCTTACAAATACATTAAAGCATCATTTAAACCAGTGTTTCCCAACCTTGGCAACTTGAAGATATTTGGACTTCAACTCCCAGAATTCCCCAGCCAGCATTCGCACACAGTTCTACAGCATAATCCACAAAGACAAACTAGCAGAGAATAGCAGAGCGAGTGAAACACACTTCTGGCTCTCTCTTATGGCAATCCATAAGACTAGCTCTTAAAGCAATAGTGTTCTAATACATGTAAGCATACATTCTTGGTTTGTGTTAGGTATTATATACATGTATCACATAAACTAGTTATGTACATAGTACTAACAAAGGTTTTCTATTCCATGCTCGACAAATATAATAAATAAAAACAAATCCCCTTTTGCAACTTTCTGAAGAGCAAAGTCAACAGGGAAGCCAGATTCGCTTAACAACCCTGTTACTAACTCAATAACTGCAGTGATCCACTTAACAACTGTGACAAGAAAGGTCATAAAATGGGGCAAAACTCACTTAACAGAAATGTTGGCCTCAACTGTGGTTGTAAGTCGAGGATTACCTGTACACCTAAAAATGCTTACCAATCTCTGTCCATTACTTCAAATACAAACTTCAAATACTTCAAATACAAACTTAATAAATACAAACTTCAAATACAAACTTAATAAATTATCACAGATAACCCCCACTCGGTTAAGGATCTCGGAATACTAATAACTAAAGATCTAAGTGCCAAAGCCCACTGCAACAACATCGCTAAAAAGGGCTCAAGAGTTGTTAATCTAATCCTACGTAGCTTCTGCTCTGGAAATCGCACACTACTTACCAGAGCTTACAAAACATTCGCCAGACCCATCCTCGAATACAGCTCATCTGTTTGGAACCCATATCGCATCTCAGACATTAACACCCTTGAAAATGTTCAAAGATACAAGAAGAGCCCTTCATTCCTCCAATCGAAACAGTATACCCTACGAAACTAGACTTACAATCCTGGGTCTTGAAAGCTTAGAACTATGACGCCTTAAACATGATCTAAGTATTGCCCACAAGATCATATGCTGCAATGTCCTGCCTGTCAAAAACTACTTCAGCTTCAACCACAACAACACAAGAGCACACAACAGATTCAAGCTTAATATTAACCGCTCCAAACATGACTGTAAAAAATATGACTTTAGTAATTGGGTTGTCAAAGTGTGGAACTCATTACCGGACTCTGTAGTATCATCCTCTAACCCCCAACATTTTACCCTTAGACTATCCACGGCTGACCTCTCCAGATTCCTAAGAGGTCTTCTAGTCCAACCCCCTGCTTAGGCAAGAAATCCTAAACCAGACAAATGGTTATCCAATATCTTCTTTAAAACTTCCAGTGTTGGTGCATTCACAACTTCTGGAGACAAGCTGTTCCACTGATTAATTGTTCTAACCGTCAGGAAATTTCTTCTTAGTTCTAAGTTGCTTCTCTCCTTATTTAGTTTCCATTCATTGCTTTTTGTTCTACCCTCAGGTGCTTTGGAGAATAGCTTGCCTCCCACTTCTTAGTGGCAACCCCTCAGATATTGGAACACTGCTATCATGTCTCTCCTAGTTAAGTTTTTCTCCTCTTTTTAAAAAAATATTTTACTGTCTGTCTCACAAAATCCTTTCCACCCCTGCAGCTCCATGGGGATAGAATTGGAGCAGATAAATACATTTTTAATAATCTCTCAGTTCTTTCCATTCACCATTTGACTGCCCTAGTCAAAAAAAACAATGTTGGAAAATTTGATTATGACATTTGAAAATCCTCATGAGAGAACATTCATTTATTTATTATTTTTAAAAACGTTTATATGGCCTCTCCATCTTGTATCAAATTCTGGGCAGTGCACAAGTATAAAATAAACCATTTAAAATAAAACACATTTACATTTAGGCAGGAAAAAAAATCAAAGGTATACCGTAAGTACAGATTAGGCAAGAACCTGACTCAAAAACAGCAACTGTGAGCAGGATCCACTCAGAATCCTAGTGGATGGTATCTTATTTATTTAGTTATTTATTCAAATTTGTATGGCGCCCAACTCCTGAGGGATTCTGGGCAGCTCACCACCAAAAAAAAGGAAAGCATACAATGTAATAGTAAAACCCCTTAAAGAACAATCTAAAACAATTTAAAACCAACAATTACAAACAGTTAAAACACTTAAAAACCATGCAAGTCATTATTGATTATGAGCCAGCTGTCTGCAGCAGCAGAAAGAGGCCCAAAATGCTAATATAATCCTGGGTTGTATAAACAGGGGCATAGAATCATGTGAAATATTAGTGCCACTATAAAACCCTACTAAGACCACACCTGGAATACTGCAACCAATTTTGGTCATCATACTACAAAAAAAGATGCTGAAGACCTTGGAAAAAATTAAGAGAAGAGCTACTAAGATTATCAAAAGGCCTGGAGACTAAACCATAAGAAGAATGGCTGCAGGGTTTGGGTTGTTCTGAGTTCGGGTTTTGCCCCGTGTAATATTTTGAGTGTCTATGCGACGTTTCGGTGAAATCACATTCACCATCATCAGGCTGAAGTTGTAAGCTTCTTGCTGCTGTAAATATAGTTTATATACTATATTTACAGCAGCACGAAGCTTATAACTTCAGCCTGATGATGGTGAATGTGATTTCACCGAAACGTCGCATAGACACTCAAAATATTACACGGGGTAAAACCCGAACTCAGAACAATATATATATATTTCCATAAATTCCATGTTTCTAACAAAACACAAACTCCTTAAAATATATCAATAAAACACATATACATTTTCAATATTTCATAAACCAATATCTAATTTTGCATCTTTTTCAACACCTATTATCTAATCCAACACTTCCAGTATTTGAGGGGCTGCCACAAAGAAGAGAGCGCTCAAATTATTATACAAAGAACCAGAGAGGGCAGGACAAGAAACCATGGTTGAAAACTAACCCAAGAAAGAAGCAACCGGAAATTAAGGACAAACTTCCTAACTGTGAAGGCAATTAACTAGTGGAATAACTTGCTTTCAGAAAATCGTAGGCGCTCCATTACTGGAGGTTTTTAAGAAGAAACTAGATAGCCACTTATCTCTTGCTTGAATAGGGGAGCTGGACTAGAAGACCTCCAAGGTCCCTTCCAGTTCTATTCTATTCTAAGGCAACCAGAAAACCCCGGACCCATTCAACAAACCAGATGTAAGAACGAGAGAGTATAAGAGTATAAGAACTATATATACTGTATACAGTACTCAAAGCAAGAAGCAAAACGTCCGGAGCCGGCTGATGGAAAGAAAAGGGCGGAGCGCGTTCAGAGACGCGGAAGATGATACAGCCGCCACGGCACGCGGGGGGGAAAAATCGAAATCGCCACGAAACCGACCCCTCCCTTTCATAGGGACGCCCCGCCCAGCCATTCGTTGGCCACGCCCGTCTAGAATTCTCAGGCTAGAATGCTTGGGGATTTTCCCCGCCCCTTGCCTTTGATCTTTCCGCTCACCAGCTCCCATCCACGCGGTCGCCCGCCGCGGTTAAGACCTGGACTGCTTCCCCGTCCCATCGGTGCACCTGAGCCAGGTGGCCTTGGAGTCGCGATTGGCCAACATTAGCAACACCGGACACAGACGGAGTGCTTCTTTTCAGTCTTTTAGGCTTTTTTGTTGCTGTTGTTGTTGTTGTAGTAGTAGTAGTAGTCTGGGCATGGAATTTTTTTAAAATATAATTTTTTATTGGTCAAATGTGATCAGACACACAAGAATAGAATATAATTTTATTGCCCAAGTATGATTGGAATCATAAGGAATTTGTCTTAGTGCATATGCTCTCCTACATTTCTTTTTTTAAAAAAAAAATATTCTCTGTTTTGTAATTCCCCTCAAAATATTAGTGCCATCATTAAGATTTCTCACAAGGCAAGTAAACAGCTTTAAATCCAGATTGGCAGATTTATGCTATAACCCATTCCTATTTATCTGCTGAATTGTTGAGACAGGCTTAGAGTAAATAGGATGGATAGGATAGGGTAGGATAGGATAGGAAATTGAATTGAATTTTTTATTGGCCAAGTGTGATTGGACATACAAGGAATTTGTCTTGGTGCAAATGCTCTCAGGGTACATAAACAGACAAGATATGTTCATCAAGAATCATAAGATACAACACTCAGTGCAAGTCCCAGTACAAATAAGCAATCAAATCATATTAGAAACCAATCAATATAGATGTGATGATGTTCGTCCATTGTGTTCGAAGAGGACCTTGACATCTAATGGGTTGTGGGCTGTACGTGATGTGTCCGCAGGTGGCTGGTAAGACCTATACAGGCATGAAATGTTCTACCACATGTTGGGCAGACGTGTGTGGGCACCATTGTCACAGCACTTGTAGCTTTGGCTTTGGGGAGTGCTCACTTCTCTTCTGCTCTTCTGTAGCAGAAGAGAAACAATATAAATGTAAGGATACAAGCAACAAAGTTACAGTGTTACACTCATTAGAGATAAGTGAGAGGAACAATGAGAACATTAATAGTAGTGCAGTCTTAGTGAATAGTTTGGCAGTGTGAGGGAATTATTTGTTTAGAGTGATGGTGTTTGGGGGAAATGTTTTTGTGTCTAGTTGTTCTGGTGTGCAGTGCTCTATAGCGATGGTTTGAGGGTAGAAGTTGAAACAATTTATGTCCAGGATGGGAGGGGTCTGTAAATATTTTTACGGCCCTCTTTTTGACTTGTGCAGTATACAGATCCTCAATGGAAGGCAGGTTGGCAAGCAATTGTTTTTTATGCAGTTCTGATTATCCTCTGAAGTCTGTGTCTGTCCTGTTGGGTTGCAGAACCAAACCAGACAGTTATAGAGGTGCAAATGACAAACTCACATGGAATTGGAATTAGTCAGTCCTCAACTTACCACAATGGAGCCCAACATTTCTGTTGTTCGGCAAGACATTTGTTGAGTTTTGCCCCTCTTTCTCACCTTTCTTGCCACGGTTGTTAAGTGAATCATAGCAGTTGACAGGTTACTAACCTGGTTGTTAAGTGAATCTGGCTTCCCCATTGGGTTTGCTTGTCAGAAAGTTAATAAAGGGGATTCACATGACCCCCAGAACCCTGCAACCATCATAAACCTGAAGCAGTTGCCAAGTGTCTGAATTTTGATCACCTGACCATGCGGATGCTGCAAAGGTTGTTACTCTGAAAAAGGGTCTTTTTTTCAGTGCCATTGTAACTTTAAATGAACTGTTGTAAGTTGAGGACTACCTGTTTTGAAGGAACAATTCCTCACACCCACCTCAAAAAATGCAATAAGTAGGCCTGGAAAAGCTGCCGTCTCCTGTTTTCTAAGGATCTTTGAACTTTATTTATTTATTTATTTATTTATTTAATTAATTAATTAAATTTGTATGCCGCCCCTCTCCATAGATTCGGGGCAGCTCACAACAGTAATAGAAAAACAATGTACAATACAAATCTAATAATGAAAACTAAAAACCCATAATTTAAGAAAACATACACACAACTTTGGTGTTGGAGAAGATTTATAAGGACTGGTGGACAGTGTTAGTACTATATACATAACTGGCTGGGTTTGGCAATATATAAACAAGCTAACAATGAATGCTTTTATGTATTAAACCACTATAGCTTTAAGAGTTATTGTTGGAGATTGCCTTAAGAAGGAGCCAGATGCGTGATTCTCTCTGTTATCTCTGTTATTTCTCTTTTTGATATTGTTGATTGCTATGGTAAGAATTGTGTGTTTGATGCTAGTTTATGTATGTGTAAGCTGTACAAGTAATGGTTATAGTATTGTTAAAGTATTGAGAGTTATTGACTGATTTGACTGTGTATGACTGGACTGTTTAACTTGACTACGATATTTGTTAAAGTAAATACTATTTTATATACTTTAATGTATCTGGCTTGTATGACCACTGCATATATCTCCTGACTATCTACTGGATATCTGCTAGGATTCCACGTTTCCTCTGTATATGTGCCCGTATATGACCCTTCCTTGGACACATTGGGAGAATCTGACCGTCTACAGAAGACTCTGATACTGGGAAAAGTGAACAAAAATAGGACAAGCAGCAATGGGAATGAACACAGTGATGATGGGAGAACCTCTACAAAAATCTGAGGGACCAAGTTAAGGATAGTCATCATGGAGAAAACCTATGTGGTCATTAGGAATAAGCAGCAACTTAATAGCCCACAATCAATTTTGGTTATCTTCCATAAACCTTGGAGATGCCCTCAAGACACCCATCCATGGGGAAAATGTGGTTTCTTCTGCTTTAAAGAATGGGGATCCAAACAAAAGAAGAACTAGGGGTTCATTGGCAGAATGAACCATCAGTAGCCAGTGGTGGGGAAAGTAAGTGGCAAGCCAGAATTAGTTCAGCTTCATTGCCTGTTAAGCATTAATTATAGGTTACACAACCCATAATTAGCTGGCTTTCAATATATACCAGAATGGGGTCCTTGGTATAGGGCCAGGGCAAAGTTGGCTCTTCTATGACTTGTGGACTTCAACTCCCAGAATTCCTGGGCCTAACATGCTAGCTCAGGAATTCTGGGAGTTGAAGTCCACATGTCATAGAAAAGCCAACTGGTATAGGGAGTGGTTTTCTTGCAAAGTTTCATTATCAAATGAGAAATGGCAGATGTTACTTAGGTGGGTAATGAAATGTTTGCAAGCAAATTGCAAGATGATTACGAAACTGAAGGCTAAAAGATATGAAGAATGGTTTCAGGAACTGGGCATGTCTAGTTTAATGAAAAGAAGGACTAGGGGTGACATGACAGCAGTGCTTCAATATCTCAGGGACTGCCACAAAGAAGAGGGAATCAAGCTATTCTCCAAAGCACCTGACAGCAGAACAAGCAATGGGTGGAAACTAATCAAGCAACTTAGGACCAAGGTGAAACTTCCTGACAATTAGATTAATTAATCAGTGGAACAGTTTGCCTCAGAAGTTGTAACTGCTCCAACAATGGAAGTTTTTAAAATTATGTTGGATAACCACTTGTCTGAAGTGGTATTGTTTCCTGCCTAAGCAGGGGTTGGACTAGAAGAGCTCCAGAGTCCCTTCCAACTCTGTTATTCTATTCTATTCTATATTAATACACAGGTCTAGTGTGGCCTCTGCAGAAATTCAGTACTGTCAGGGGTCAATAGCTTGTAAGTGGTAGTAAATAGATTAACATCAAGTTCACATTTCATATTTCTACTCTGCTATGGAGATTGCAGGCCTCCAAGATAATCTTTTTCACAAAATTTGGTGGGAGTTTAGGGAATGGCAAGAAGACAACAGGAGAAAAGACAAGATTTATAAGCTATGAGAAACCTCACTGAATTTACCTCTAGTGATTCCTATTGAGAGGCAAACTATAGGTAGTTGACTCTTCCTGCAGTATGTCACTCAAAATATGCACTGTGCCCAAGAATATGCCACTTGTAAATGTAGCAGCCTGTAGAACACTACAATTCCTAGCAGCCCTAGCCATGAGGTGTAGCACAGCAACGTCAGACTCCTTGCTCCCTTTTAGAAAACTCTGTTGCTAAGTAAAATTGTCCACCTGGTTTGAATTTGTCCAAGCTCAAGTTATCCCAACAAGTTTCTTTCTTTTTTTTAAAGTTTCACTATGGTAAAAATATGTTTATTGGTTATATACATTAAAAACAGGGTACAGAAAAATAAAGGGAATATATATAATGCATATTCTAATAATTATAGTTTATTTATATAGCATGCATGATTGGGGAAGGAGAGAGAAAGAAAGGGAAAAAGATTTAGAAAGGAAAGAAATACAAGAGGAAAAATGGAAAAATAGAGTAAGAAAAGAGTAGTAAGAAGACTGTGTGGGGCCAGCGTTAGAGCTGGGGCTTCTATGTTTTGTGGCCTGGGGTTTAAGCATGTAGGTGGTGTAGATTTTCCTGAAGTTTTATCCATATGTATTTGACGTAGTTGCTAGTGCCATCATTTATCAGTAGTTTAAGGGTTTGTTCATTCCGTTTCTTTGTAGTTCAAAATTTGTGTCGATCGATGTTTACAGTTTATCATTTCAATTTGGTATTATGATTCATGTCGTAGTTTACTGGTTTTACATGTTGTTTTGGTTGGACATTTTTCTTGATGTATAATTTTTAAGTAATTTCTTTTTTTTAACCAATGGTACCATTTGTCCCATGCTTTGCAGAAATCTGTCTCATCCTTATTTTGCAGTTCCATTGTTATCTTGGACATTTCTGCACATTCCTTTATTTTAATCAAAAGAGATAAGACGGTTGGTTTTTTTTCCTGTTTCCAGTATTGTGCATATAGAATCCTTGCGGCTGTAATAATGTGAATTATAATATATCTGTTTTCTTTATTAAAATTTTGTCTTATGATTCCTAATAAGAATAGTTCAGGTTTTGCTTGGATGATTTGGGAGGTAATTTGTTCTAGTATCATTTTGATTTTGTATACCAATATTTTTGGGTGGTTTCACATGTGCACTAGATGTGGCAATATGTGCCTGGTTTTTCCCTGCACTTCCAACATAGTGGTGATAAATTTGGATACATTTTTGCAAGTCTAGCCGGTG
Organism: Erythrolamprus reginae; assembly: GCF_031021105.1. Lineage (NCBI taxonomy): Eukaryota > Metazoa > Chordata > Lepidosauria > Squamata > Dipsadidae > Erythrolamprus > Erythrolamprus reginae. Next base: position 34,433,762 of record NC_091951.1, on the reverse strand, counting down.
GCAGGTGCCATCTGTAGAACATCCCAACAAGTTTCATAGTTAGATTGTGTAAAAAGTGATTTGCTTCTTACTCACCTCTCCCAGGCAGCCAAAATTTAGGAAGAGTTTGATGACATATTTTAAAACTAATTTTTATTTAAAGCACAGGTTGTTATTAACAGTATCAGATGCCTTGCTTCACAGAATTAGTGTCAAAAGATTCTAGCACACTTTTCTTCATATTTGAACAGGAAGCAAAAGTGGAATTACTTCATCCAAACAAATATAAAGCAGCAATCTGTACAGGGGAGCAAAGACTGGATGACAAAATCAGACAAGGAGAGACTCACTTTATTCATGCATGTTTTATTTCAGGTTTCAAAACAAGGGATGGACTCAATCAAATTTGACACTTTTAACTTTCACATCACCAACAATAGAAAAGTATTCCGCAGCATTGATTTCCAGTCTATTTGGGAACTTGAGTTCTTCTCCCTTGTGCATTTTCACAACGATTTCTTTGCCATCAAAGCAGATAAAGAGCTGGAAGATACAAAAAAGGAAATCTTTTAAAATACTGTTTACTGTATTGCTGAGATGCTCTAAAGTTCGTGAAAATAGTACATCCCTTTGGTGTCATTCTTGAGGCTAGAAATGGGAAGACTATGAGTTCTAGTGCAATCTTGGGCACAAAGCCAGATGGATGACTTTGGGCCGTTCTCCCTCTCTCAAGCCCTGGGAAACAGGCAAGAGCAAACCTCTTCCAAACTCTTGCCCCCAGAATTGCCAAGACTTCTACAGGATAGTCAACCAGAGCAGAAGGGCATGGCCAACATCACATGCTCTGCTGGGAGTCCCGAATCCCAGCTACTAGGAGACCTGGAGCCAGTTAGAAACAGGTCAGACCTGCCCTGGAGGGATGGTGAAGAGGTGGACGAGAGTTACCCCCGCCACCACCAGCCTCTCAGCCAGCAGCAGCTGAGGAGGACAACTCTGTTGCCATTAGCTGGGACTGGGTCACAAATGGACTGGTTGAATGGAGAGATCATGAATTGCCTGGGGAACAAGAGCTAAGCGTTTGTACTGGAGTGAGGAGAAGTGATACTGAAGCTGGTGAGTGTGTGGCCGACTAAAAGAAGAAATTTAAAATTCAAAAGAAAACAAAAGAAGTTTTAAAATGAAGTGGGCGGCTAAAACCAAAACATTTCATTGGCTCCCTTGAATGTTCATTTGCTGGGGTACAAATCAAGCCAATAAGTACAGCAAACCTTGGTTAAAAGCTGCCATTACCAAGAAAGCAAATGTCCAACTTTAGACAACACCTAAGCCGATTGCAAATTAGCTTGCAAGGTCAATGTAAATTCATAAAGGCATTTTTGCAATGGCAAACTACCAGTGCAATAGGCTGGTTTCTTTTAAAAAAATATTTAATCCAATAAGACATGAACGGATTTTCAAGCAAAACCATTCTCTCCAATACAGCTGCCCCCAATCTTGTCCAGTGATATAAACCTTTTTGTTTATCTTGATAAGCTACTTTGTTTTTATTGTGATTAGTTGTAGTTTGGTTCTTCTCAACCTGGTGCCAACTCCAGGCCTTATAACCATGCGGCCATTTGTTATCTAGAACAGTGTTTCCCAACCTTGGCAACTTGGAGATATTTGGACTTCAACTCCCAGAATCCCCCAGCCAGCATTCGCTGGCTAGGGGATTCTGGGAGTTGAGGTGCAAATATCTCCAAGTTGTCAAGGTTGGGAAACACTGATCTAGAAGATACCAAGTGGAGGGGAGTTTTTCTTACCTTGAAATCTTCTCCTTGCTGGAAAGGAAATGTTGCCTCTCTGACTTCAATCCCCCATTCTCCACATGTTTTGGAATTGCAAACAATGGTTCTAACATCCCCATCACTGTCAAAGCGAGGGTTGAAGTGAAGGACCAGTTCAGATTCACTCTGGCCCACGTTGATGGAAAAACTGGTAAGAACAAGTTTTGATCATTAGTAGATAATCCAAGAAATCTATTGTCACATTCAGACCTCTACATCCATGGTACATAAAGAGGAGATTTCCAGAGCAGTCCTATTTACAAAGGCTACTCTGGGCTTTCATCTTTATTTCCCAGGTCCACAGGAAAGGATTAACCCTCAATCTGACTGCATTAGAATACTACCCAATAATTACCCTTAGAGTAATTTTGGATCTGATGCAGAAATAACCAATTAATGAATACATGTTGGATTTTTGAGTCATTCAAAGGTTAGACTCTATATCTATCATCTATCTATCTATCTTTTTTTTTTTGCTACCCCACTACGTTCCCCCCCCCCGTCCAGGCAGCAGCCCACCCCTGGCTCCCCCTATCCACTGAACAAAAATGAATTCAGTGTCCCTTTATCACAGAATGAATTCAACCCCAAATCCATCCAATCCAATATTCTTTGCAATGTAATTACAGTTCTATTATTGACAAACCTTTCCGCATCTATTCCTATCTGGCCTTTCACTTTGATGCAATCGCCAGATCTGATTGTCCTGTGAGCAACCAGTTGCTAAAAAAGAAGAGCAGGGGGTGAGAATTACATTTAATTTATTAGATTTGTATGCCAAGAATTGCCAAACTTCTAGCCCAAAACAGAAAAGAACATTAATCAATATTGTGTAATTACCTCATGACCAATAAAAATTGAAAAAAGTCAAGAAAGAAAGCTTGGTTTTTCTTTTTTTCTTTACTTCTATGTAAAGCAATATATATGATTTCTCTGAGCAGCAAACATTGTACTACAGTTAAAGTATTCTTCCAGTTCTTTTTTTAAAGAAGAAGAAAAAGAAAAGAAAAGCACTTGTTCCTCCTTGGTGCTTAGAATAGAACATAGTTGGAAGGGACCTTGGAGGTCTTCTAGTCCAACCTCCTGCTTGGGCAGGAAACTCTACAATACTTCAGACAAATGGTTATCCAACATCATTTTAAAAACTTCCAGTGTTAGAACATTCACAACTTCTGGAGGCAAGCTGTTCCACAGATTAATTGTCTGTGCTTATATGTGTTTCCCTTGTTATTTTTATAGATTAAAAGACAGAAGACAGATGTTATTTTAAAAAATACACATAAAATTGTTTTCCCAGTAACCTGATTGTTTTTCAACCCACTTCAGTATTTCCACAAATTTGCCATCTCTACTGTAGACCACATGCACATTCTCACATCACACTGTGGTTTCACATGGATTCATGAATAAACCACAATTGACTAGATTTGTACATCCAATGACTTATTTTGTTTGCTTTCCCAGGCAGAACAGAGAGGAAATATGACTGGATAACTAATTCTACTTTGTTGTAACTCTATACTAAACAGAACCTTTCAAGTGTGAAAAAAGGAATTTTTCCCCTGTCTTCTTTACAGCCTGAGAAATTAAGGAGTGTCCCCTGGCTGAACCTCTTTCTCTGACCATTGGGGACCTACAGGGTATGCCTGCTCTTATCTGACCGTTCCCTAGGCAGCATTTCTTCGTTCCACATTTCAAGGTCTTTCTCACATTCCATTACAATTTGTATTTTGAAACCTAAAAAACACATTTGGGTTGCACATGTTAAGCCAAAGATAAGCAAACCCAATTAATGTTCAGCATAATCCTTGTTTTGTTTAGGCTAAGTTCTTTTAAACTTAATTGCTTATGAATAAAGTTACCCTAACTAGGTAAAAAACAACTTGCATGCAGGAAGCTCAGCATCTACTGCTTTCCATAAAAAGTTTATGTAAGGAACAGAAGAAAAATGGGCTTGCAATTCCATATGAGACTGCAGCTGGGTTGAAAGCCAAGAGATTAAGCAATGGGGTAATTTCAGATAACAATTTAGAAAGCATGAAGCATTTATGCAAAGGTATGTAGTACAACGTTTGTGCACACTGCAGAGAAGAAAGACAATATTTTCAGACAGTGAGAAGCCAAATCTTTCTAAGGAGATTAGTGGGAGATCCAAAGCAGTGGAAAATATCTTTTTGTTCATTGCATAATCCTATTACACTCATAAGGTTAATAATCAATTCACATTGGATCAAAATGTGGAAAAACAACACCACAGGCTAAGTTCTATTACCCTCAGCGTCTCATATACTACAGCTGTGTTTCTCAACATCCACTGTTGACCTCACCCTATTCCTAAGAGTAAGGAGTCAGTAAGGGGCGTGTATAAGTGCACCAGCGTGCTTACCATCCCTGTCCTAATATTTCCCTCTTATTAGTACCCATCTCATGTATATAAACAATGTTAGGTCTATGTAAACTACCAATACTACCAATATACTACCAAGTAAGTAAGTAAGATGGGTGGGCTTCAGTTCCCAGAATTCTGAGAGTCAAAGTCCACCCATTTTAAATTTACTAACATTGAGAAATGCTGCACTGTAGACTCTCCCACCAGGGCTGTGGAAGAGGGAGGAGACTACCTTAGCGTACTTTTCTCCAACTTGTACAACACAAAGGGTCTCCCACCCAAAGTTCTTTTCAGCTTGGATAAAGACTTAGTACCTGGAGTAGTGCATCCAGGTTTGGTCACATTACCAAAAAACGTGTTGATACTTTGGAAAAAGTGGAAAGAAGAGCAACTAAGATGATTAAGGTGCAACCTGGAATTAAGGAGGAACTTCCCAATAATGAGGACAATTAACCAGTGAAACAAGCTTGCCACCAGAAGTTGTAGATCCCTGGTTCTCAACATGGGGGCCACGCCCAACAGGGGGCAATTTGATTTTTAATAGGGGCAATTGGAACCTTGTTTAAACCAAGTTAATGGCCTTTTTAGGCTTCCTCCGCATGAGTAGGAGTTCACTTTTTGAATAGTAAGACTTATATGTGGGGGGAGGAGCATGGGCAAAAAAAGAACCACCGTTGTAGATGCTTCATCACTGGAGGTTTTTAAGAAGAGACTATACAGTCACCTCTCTGAAATATGTAGGGTCACCTGTTTGTGTAGTGAGTTGGACTAGAAAACCCCCAAGGTCCCTTCCAGTTCTATTCTGATTGAAATCTCACCAAGACTGGACTGACATCCAATAAAATGTTCCCTTTAGTGTATTTTAGTATGAGTTCCAGTATAATTTTTGGGCTTCTGACAAAATGCTTAAACTTGCTTTACACCAAACTTCTAAACCAACGTTTGTTTGTTTGTTTTCCCAACTTTGCAAACTCGAAGATGGGTGGACTCCAACTCCCATGCTGGCTAGGAGATACTAGTAGGAGTTGGGACTCTACTCTTCAAGTTGCCGAGCCTCAATAAAACTGTCCTAAACGGGGTTGGACTAGATGACCTACAAGGTCCCTTCCAACTCTAGTAATCTAACCTAATCTAAACAGTACAGTCATATTACTCTCATCTATCCCTATCGCAACATCAGCACTTCTCTATCTCAGAAAAAAAAATATATTATATACATTATTTTTTTTACTCACCATTGCCATCGTTTTACGATTTCTCGGAGAAGTCGCAGCACACTGTGTAACCCAAACCAACACCCTTAATTGTCTCAGGCTTTTCCTCCGCAACCTTGAAATAGCTTTCAGCTGAAAGTGGCCCCCTCCCTTTTTTTTACTACCAGCCAATAAGGAGTGAAACGCCGACCACCAATTAACGAGATGGGAAAATGGATCTACGGCTTTTTCTCCAGGTGGGATTATGAGCGTTTTCATCAACGGAGCCGTGAGAGGGCGTAGGTGTATACCTGGGCGTTAAATAGACATTTTTAAAAAATAGAAATGATTTTTTAAAAAGTTTGAAATTTCCACGATGGGGGCAGTATGGATTTTGGAAGATATGTAGAGGAAAGTCTATTTAGACTTCAGCTCGCAGAATTCCCCTTGATCATACAGAGAAATGTATTTTTATTGGGGGGGGGGGGGCAAAAGGAGAGGCATGAGACTACAGTTCCCAGCAGCTTTTCGGAGCACGACTACTCCGTGGTTTTCGTCATGCTGCAATTTTGATTTGTTGGACAATGAGTGACCTGTTGTGGATTGGCTGCATTGGGAGCGGGATTACGGTAGATTTGCCCGAGGAGAACCTCTTAAGGGGAAGGGATGCGTTTTTGCAAAAGGCGCCAGGTTTTAGGCATATCTCAGGTGGAATTGTTAATTATTCCTCTTAAATGAAAGAATTACAGAGACTGCAGCCAGAATTGCAAGCATAGGTATTGCAGGAGAGTCTATGGTAGCCCCTCAAAAATTTGACACCTCCGTTTTACATTTTATTTATTTTATTTATTTTGTTTATTCTTTGTCCAATATACAATACATATGAAAGAGAATAGACATTAAGTAATATATATAATGATATAAAGTAAGAAAGAAGAGAAGTAGGAGGAAAGGAGAGAAAATGTATGATATATGAGATAAGGAAAGAAGATTGGACAGAGGACGATAGGCACTTCAGTGCACTTATGTACGCCCCTTACTGGCCTCTTAGGAACCTGGAGAGGTCAATCGTGGAGAGTCTTAGGGAGAAATGTTGGGGGCTGGGGGCTGACACCACTGAGTCTGGCAATGAGTTCCACGCTTCGACAACTCGATTGTTAAAGTCATATTTTTTACAGTCAAGTTTGGAGCGTTTGATGTTAAGTTTGAATAGAATAGAATAGAATAGAATAGAATTTTTATTGGCCAAGTGTGATTGGACACACAAGGAATTTGTCTTGGTGCATATGCTCTCAACGTACATAAAATAAAATATACATTTGTCAAGAATCATGTGATACAACACTTAATGATTGTCATAGGGGTCAAATAAGCAATGAAGAAGCAATATTAATAAAAATCTTAGGATATACGCAACAAGTTACAGTCATACAGTCAACATGGGAGGAAATGGGTGATAGGAATGATGAGAAATACTAGTAGAATAGAAGTGCAGATTTAGTAGAAAGTCTGACAGTTTTGAGGGAATTATTTGTTTAGTAGAGTGATGGCGTTCGGGAAAAAACTGTTCTTCTGTCTAGTTGTCTTGGTGTGCAGTACTCTGTAGCGACGTTTTGAGGGTAGGAGTTGAAACAATTTGTGTCCAGGATGCGAGGGGTCAGTAAATATTTTACCCGCCCTCTTTTTGATTCGTGCAGTATACAGGTCCTCAATGGAAGGCAGATTGGCAGCAATTGTTTTTTCTGCAATTCTGATTATCCTCTGAAGTCTGTGTCGGTCCTGTTGGGTTGCAGCACCAAACCAGACAGTTATAGAGGTGCAGATGACAGACTCAATGATTCCTCTGTAGAACTGAATCAGCAGCTCCTTGGGCAGTTTGAGCTTCCTGAGCTGGCGCAGAAAGAACATTCTTTGTTGTGCTTTTTTGATGATGTTTTTGATGTTAGGTGACCATTTTAGGTCTTGAGATATGATAGAACCTAGAAATTTGAAGGTCTCTACTGTTGATACTGTGTTGTGTTGTCTAGTATTGTGAGAGGTGGAAGGGTGGAAGGGTTTCTCTTAAAGTCTACCACCATTTCTACGGTTTTGAGTGTGTTCAGTTCTAGATTGTTCTGGTCACACCACAAAGATAGTTGTTCAACTTCCCGTCTGTATGCGGATTCATCATTGTCTCGAATGAGTCCGATCACTGTTGTATCATCTGCAAACTTCAGTAGTTTAACAGATGGATCGTATGAGATGCAGTCATTAGTGTATGTTGCGTGCTCTTGTGTTGTTGCTGTTGAAGCTGAAGTAGTCATTGACCGGAAGGACGTTGCAGCATATGATCTTGTGGGCAATACTTAAATCTTGTTTTAGGCGTCGCAGTTCTAAGCTTTCAAGATCCAGGATAGTTAGTCTATTTTCGTAAGGTATTCTGTTTCGAGTGGAGGAGTGAAGGGCTCTTCTGGTGAAGTACCTTGGGACGTTTTCGAGAGTGTTGATGTCTGAGATGTGGTGTGGGTTCCAGACAGATGAGCTGTATTCGAGAATGGGTCTGGCATAGGTTTGGTAGGCTGTAGTCAGTAGTGAGAGATTGCCAGAGCAGAAGCTACGTAGGATCAGGTTAACAACTCTGGAAGCCTTCTTGGCGATATTGTTGCAGTGGGCTTTAGCACTTAGGTCATTTGATATTAGTATTCCAAGGTCTTTTACTGAGTGTGGGTTGGCTGCGAGAATTTGTTTATTCAGTTCATAAGTGTAGTTTGGATTCTTTTTGCCGATGTGGAGGGTAGAGCATTTGTTGGTTGATATTTGAAGTTGCCAGGTGTTAGACCAATCTGAGACAAAGTTGAGGTCTTTTTGGAGAGTGGGTGTGTTGTCTGTGGTGTTGAAAAGTTTCACATCGTCAGCAAAAAGCACACAGTTGCTTGCGATATTATCACAGAGGTCATTGATGTATAGGATGAAAAGAGTAGGACCTAGTACGCTGCCTTGGGGAACGCCGCTTTTGACAGGGACGGGGGAGGAAATGGCGCTTCCGATTTTGACAACTTGTTGCCTGTTTGACAGGAAAGCAGTAATCCAGTTGTGGAGGAGTTCTGAGATGCCATAGGATTTGAGTTTTAGGAAAAGTTTGTCGTGAACCACTGAGTCAAAGGCTTTGCAGAAGTCGATATAGATTGCATCGATGGATTTTCCTTGATCAAGGTGGGTAGTCCAGATGTTTTTGCAGTGAAGTAGTTGAAGGTTGCAGGATAGTTTCTTTCTGAATCCAAATTGTTTTTTTGATAGTAGGTTATTAGATTCTAAGTAAAGGGTGATTGATCTATTTATAATTGATTCCATGATTTTACAAGGGACGCAGCATAGTGATATTGGTCTGTAGTTGTCAACTAGTGATGGGTCTCCTTTTTTGAAAATGAGGATGACTACTGCTTTTGACCACAACTTGGGGAGAGTGCTGGTCCTGAAGGATTTTTGGAAGATAATGCTTAGGGGTTCAGCTATGGTAGAAGAAAGTTTTCTTAGGAAGTATGCAGAAAGGCCGTCTGGTCCAACGGCTAGGGAAGGTTTGAGATCACGGATTGCTTTTTCAAAGTGGTCTATAGTGAAGATGATTTGGGTTAGGTTTTTTAATGAGTTTGGAGTGCGATTTGCGAAGAGGGGGGATGAGCCATTGCTGTTAACAAAAACAGAGCCAAAAAAGGAGTTGAAGAGGTTCGCTTTGGATGGGTCATTGTGGTATTCTTTGTTGTTGGGACCTACGAGAGGTGGAATAGGTCTGGAGTCGTTAAGTTTGTTGTTGACGAAGTTGTAGAAGGCACGGTTAGATTTGGTGAATAGGAGGTTTTCCTCTTGTTCACTGTGAAAGTTGAGACATTCTACTTTTATTTGTTGGCATATACTTCTGTAGCGGCTTTTGAAGTTGGTTACTGGGCCTTTTTTGTTTCTACGCCAGAGGGATCTTTTTTTGGTTTGTAGTTTCTTTATCGAGACAGATACGTTATTTTTTCGTTTTCTTCTGGGAGAGGTGATTGGAACATGCAGATCTATAAGTCTATTAATTTGGTGTAAGAATGTGTTGTAGAGGTCATCAATTGTGATGCAGGTAGAGAACAAGGATTGCCAATTAATAAATGAGAGGTTGGCGTCTATGAGTTCGTAGTTGGCATTCCTGAAATTGTACTTAGGTGCTGCGTTGTTCTGTTAAGTGTTATGATGGTGTAGGTTGAGGTTGAAGTTGATCATACTATGGTCGCTGTTGGAGAAGGGTTCTATGATATGCAGTCCATAAATAGCACTTTTGCTATTACAGAATATGAGGTCAAGACAGTTGTTGAGTCTGGTATTGTTTGTGACTAATTGTTCCAGTCCTAGGCTGGTGACGGTGTTGTAAATGGCGGTATGTATGGGTTCGGTGGAGCATTCATTTAGTGTCCAGTTGATGTGTGGTAGGTTGAGGTCACCTAGGAATATAAAGGGATGGGGGCAGGAGGATGCCCATGTTAGTAGGGAGGTAAATTTTGATGCATGGGTAGTGTCGTAGTTTGGAGCTCTGTAGCACAGTAAAAGAGTAGTGTTGAGAGAAAGATCGCAGATTAAGGTTTCAGGAAGGAATAAATCATGTGCAACTTGAATGTTTTTTAGATTGAGTGAGCTTTTATAGAATATGGCTACACCACCTCCTTTGCGGGGTTCGCGGTCGGACCGGAAAACCAGGTAGTTATTTTGTGTGATGATGGAGTCAGGATAGGAACAATTCAGCCATGTTTCACAAACATGACGGAAAACTTCAACTAAGCGTTTAATGGATAGGAAAAGAGAGGCAAAAAGGAAAGCATCCAACATTTCTTTAAAAATTATTCTCTGTTTTGTAATTCCCCTCAAAATATTAGTGCCATCATTAAGATTTCTCACAAGGCAAGTAAACAGCTTTAAATCCAGATTGGCAGATTTAAACTATAACCCATTCCTATTTATCTGCTAAATCGTTGAGACAGGCTTGGAGTAAATTGGATGGATAGGATAGGATAGGAAAGGATAGGGAATAGAATTCTTTATTGGCCAAGGGTGGACACACAAGGAATTTGTCTTGGTGCATATGCTTTCTGTACATAAAAGAAAAGATAAGTTTGTCAATAATCATAAAGTACAACACAATGATAGTCCAGGTAAAAAGGATTTATATGTGGGCATGAACAATTTTGGAAATGATTCCCTTACACATTCTTTTTTGCCAAGCTGTCTAAAAATGGTAGGCATGTTGCTGGCAATAGAGAGAGAGATGCTAGTCCATATGCATCCTTGTTTATTTGAAGCATTTTTCTGCCCACTCATTGAAAACCTTTCAAACGTTGTGTACATTTGAGTAGGAAGTCAGCTCTTGGAACCAGGCTAGAGCCTGCGAATTCCCATTAAACCAGTTTGTTAATCTTGGGCCAGCCAGTCACTGTCAGCCCTAGGAAGCAGGTAATGGCAAAACATTTCAGTTTTAGTTTCCAAAGATTAAGAAAAATACTGACACAAAAATACACACGCACAAAAAACCCCATTCAGGATTCTGGCATTGGGAGTCCAACACCACTGAAGGACTGATTTAGAATAGTTTATAAAGTAGAATAATACTTGGAATAAAATAGTTTGAGACTCCAACATACTGTAAAGTGGATATTTTTAAGGTAAAGTATCTTATGTTGGGAGCCCATCCTTGGTGAGGGCCACATAGAATAGGTTTTGTAGTATTGTTGCACGGGCTAACTAACATGGCTTATATATTAATTGACCTTGTTTGTTCTCTTTTTTAAATGTATTGTTCATAAATGGCCATAAATCTATCCTAACAAGAATAATGTAAGAAGACTTCCTTTTAGAAACTAGGACCTTGCCAAAGTGCTCAATAAATAATAAAACAATTTCCTTTTCAGCTGTTCCCAAGCTCATTTATTTTGCTTTTATTCAGAATACAACGCTCTTTTCAATTCTTATACAGTACTTACATATTGTGGGATGTCTAATTTTTCATATGTAACTGGACAAGTGACCTTTCCTAAACCAGGAAATGTAAGCCTTTATTTCCAGGTTCATTCCTCAGAAAACCTTTTAAATTGAAATGTTTCAACTAAATCATGAATTAAATCATTCTTGTTTGCTAAATTGGGGTCCAGCATTCCAAGGCAACCTAGGAGCCATATTTGACTATCATTGGCCAAAGAAAATGTCACAGAAATGCACACTGGGTAAGAGATAGGGGAAGGTTTTGTCCACCACACATGAGATTTTGCATAATACAGTTATGGACAAAAGAAAAAGTCCCTGGGAACCAAAACTTGGTTTCAGAACGGTTAGGAGGATTTGGAGATCAGAAACAGAAACATAGAAGATTGATGGCAGAAAAAGACCTCATGGTCCATCTAGTCTGCCCTTATACTATTTCTTGTATTTTATCTTAGAATGGATAATATGTTTATCCAAGGCATGTTTAAACTCAGTTACTGTGGATTTACCAACCACGTTTGCTGGAAGTTTGTTCCAAGCATCTACTACTCTTTCTGTAAAATAATATTTTCTCAAGTTGCTTCTGATCTTTCTCCCAATTAACCTCAGATCGTGCCCCCTTGTTCTTGTGTTCACTTTCCTATTAAAAACACTTCCCTCCTGAACCTTATTTAACTCTTTAACATATTTAAATGTTTCGATCATGCCCCCCTTTCCCTTCTGTCCTCCAGACTTTACAGATTGAGTTCGTTATGTCTTTCCTGATAGAAACATAGAAACATAGAAGTCTGACGGCAGAAAAAGACCTCATGATCCACCTAGTCTGCCCTTATACTATTTTCTGTATTTTATCTTAGGATGGATATAGAATAGAATAGAATAGAATTTTTTATTGGCCAAGTGTGATTGGACACACAAGGAATTTGTCTTGGTGCATATGCTCTCAACGTACATAAAATAAAATATACATTTGTCAAGAATCATGTGGTACAACACTTAATGATTGTCATAAGGGTCAAATGAGCAATGAAGAAGCAATATTAATAAAAATCTTAGGATATAAGCAACAAGTTACAGTCATACAGTCAACATGGGAGGAAATGGGTGAAAGGAATGATGAGAAAAACTAGTAGAATAGAAGTGCAGATTTAGTAGCTATGTTTATCCCAGGCATGTTTAAATTCAGTTACTGTGGATTTATCAACCACATCTGTTGGAAGTTTGTTCCATGGATCTACTACTCTTTCAGTAAAATAATATTTTCTCATGTTGCTTTTGATCTTTCCCCCAACTAACTTCAGATTGTGTCCCCTTGTTCTTGTGTTCACTTTCCTATTAAAAACACTTCCCTCCTGGACCTTATTTAACCCTTTAACATCTTTAAATGTTTTGATCATGTCCCCCTTTTCCTTCTGTCCTCTAGACTATACAGATTGAGTTCATTAAGTCTTTCCTGATACGTTTTATGCTTAAGACCTTCCACCATTTTTGTAGCCCTTCTTTGGACCCGTTCAATTTTATCAATATCTTTTTGTAGGTGAGGTCTCTGTGAGGTCTCAATGGACATGTGTTGGTTTAAGCCAGGAATCCTGGGCAATTTTCCCCCCAGCATTTCAAATGCAAAGTGCCTCTTGAAACACCTGCTTCCTGGTAGCATAATTTTTTGAGAGATCCATCATTTAATCCACACATTGTTTCCTGTGTCAAAAAAGCACCACAAAGAATGCATTCAATCCCATCTGGGCAAACTGCCTCCCTCCCACCCCGATCTCTCCCTTTCCATAACGCTGCTCTTCCACCACAGCCCCCTTTCTTCCTATTTGCCTGCGCCCTCCCCAGGATTATCTTAACACATAGGTCTGATGGATACTTACCTGTGGACCCCAGGAACTTCATACAAATCTGTGTATGTTAACCCTTCAATGCACCTTGTATCATATAAATACAACTGTATGGCTTACTGAGTATTCTGCTTTTCAAGCCTCATACAATTTTTTATCATGTTGATTACTTGTTAGCATGTTTTAAATGCTTCCAACAGATAATGTTGTAAGTGACAATAAAATAAATATAAGTTTAATTTTATTGACAATTTATATTTTTATTCCTGTGAGTAGTCATAGGGGCCCCAATACTCTGCTTTGCCCGGAGCCCACCTTGTTGTTGTTGGAAGAAATATTCTTCTGGGATATTCCGTTCCAAGTGGGGAAAAAGATACTGGATTCATAGAGGTTGCTTGGAAAGGTTTAATGATGGACAGGATCACATGCCTTGAAGATGTTGGGTAAAGGAAAAAATGGGAAACAGATGCTGAGCTTACCTGAGTTTTATACCTTCTGGGCTTTTGAATTTTTGCAAGGGCAACTCTGTAAGCTATCCTGAGTCTCAACCTTGGTTGAGCCTGCTGGGTGATGTAATCTTCCCAAGTGTCATGTGGTGAGTTCTGTTGCTAGATGGGGAGAGGGCTAATTCTACCTTTGTTGGATCTTGGGTGAGGTCATTTGCCTATGAATAGACCTAGCTATCTCTTTATCTCTCAAGTACAGGACATCTGTTGTGGGCTATTGTGGAAGGTGGGGGCTATTAAGAGTGAGTCTGTTTCCTGCCTTAAAACATGTTGTTCCATTTTGTCATCCAGGGAAATATAATACTGTATTCTGCCTTTTTAATATTGCTCAAAATATTTCATTTTTCTAGGAGAGAAGTGGGTGCTAACTTCCTGCACTCTTAAGACGGTTATGTCTGTCCCCCGCCATTGCTCCGCTCTGCTAGAACTGCCTCCGCTTGAACAGAAGGTGCAATCTGGTATTTAGAGCTGATCTCGCAACTTTCAAGGCCAACAGTTTAAATAGAGGTTAATAGAGGGTTAAATAAGGTCCAGGAGGGAAGTGTTTTTAATAGGAAAGTGAACACAAGAACAAGGGGACACAATCTGAAGATAGTTGGGGGAAAGATCAAAAGCAACATGAGAAAATATTATTTTACTGAAAGTGTAGTAGATCCTTGGAACAAACTTCCAGCAGATGTGGTTGGTAAATCCACAGTAACTGAATTTAAACATGCCTGGGATAAACATATATCCATCCTAAGATAAAATACAGAAAATAGTATAAGGGCAGACTAGATGGATCATGAGGTCTTTTTCTGCCATCAGTCTTCGATGTTTCTATGAGATGACTTAAATAAAGGCCTCGATAAATGTATCTTCTTTTCCATCCACCATAGCCTGAAAACGGAATAGAATAGAATAGAATAGAATAGAATAGGAGCTGGAAGGGACTTTAGAAGTCTTCTAGCCCACTCCCCTGCTCAAACAGGAGAACCACATATGCCAGTCTGAAAGGCTTTTAAGCGTCAGTGTGAGAATTATCTATAGAATCTAGGCATCTAAGGCCTAGATAGATACAAAACACACTCTTATTAGAGTACAGTGATCCCCCGCTCGTTGCGAGGGTTCCGTTCCAGGACCCCCCGCAACGAGCGGGTTTTCGCGAAGTAGCGCTGCGGAAGTAAAAACACCATCTGCGCATGTGCAGATGGTGTTTTAAACTTCCGCAGCGCTAGCGAGGAGCCGAAGATTGGGGGGCGGCGCGGCTGTTTTAAAACGTCGCCGCCGACATGGGGGGCTCGCTAGCACCCCCCCGAACCCCCAACCCGGGTTTGGGGGGGTGCTAGCAAGCCCCCCATGTCGGCGGCGATGTTTTAAAAGAGCCACGCCGCCCCCCAATCTTCGGCTCCTCAGCGGCGAGCGAGCGAAGCCAAGCCGGCAGCAATGTCGCCGCCGCTGCAGCCAACGTGCGCTACGATCTTCCGGGCCAGCCAGGCTCAGTCACGGAAGGCAGCCGCTTGGTCCGGGATGCTGGGCCGAAAGGAGCCGGGCTTGATCCGCTGAGCCTGGCTGGCCCGGAAGATCGTAGCGCGCGTTGGCTGCAGCGGCGAGCGAAGCCAAGCCGGCAGCAATGTCGCCGCCGCTGCAGCCAACGCGCGCTACGATCTTCCGGGCCAGCCAGGCTCAGCGGATCAAGCCCGGCTCCTCTCGGCCCAGCATCCCGGGCCAAGCGGCTGCCTTCCGTCACTGAGCCTGGCTGGCCCGGAAGATCGTAGCGCGCGTTGGCTGCAGCGGCGGCGACATTGCTGCCGGCTTGGCTTCGCTCGCCGCTGCAGCCAACGCACGCTACGATCTTCCGGGCCAGCCAGGCTCAGTCACGGAAGGCAGCCGCTTGGCCCGGGATGCTGGGCCGAAAGGAGCCGGGCTTGAAGATCGCAGCGCGCGTTGGCTGCGGTGGCGAGGGCTTGCGATGGAGGGTGGAGGAAGCGGCCATGGGAGGGCGAGCTGCCTCAGGGAGGAGGATTGGGCGGGACCAGGTGGGGAATGGAATTTCTCCGCTGGGAAGAAGCGGCCAGGGCGAAGGGCGGGCGAGCGGCGAAGGGCGGGCGAGCGGGTGCTGGGGAGGGCTTCTCGCCCTCCCGCCAGCAAGAGGGGGAGCGAACGGCGTGGGCAGGCGAAGGGCGGGCGAGCGGCAGCGAGGAGTTTGCGTGGGCGGTGGGGAAACTCCTCGCTGATGCCAGCAAGAGGGGGAAGACCCAGGGAAGCCGCCCAGCAGCTGATCTCCCGGTTGCCATCTACGCATGCGTGCCCATAGAAAAAAAGGGCACACATGCGTAGATGGTATTTTGACTTCCGGGTTGAAAAATCGCGAATTACCCTGTTCGCAATGGTCGGGGACGCAATAACCGGGGGATCACTGTATTGAACTTCCAACCTTTTGGACAGCGGACCTTGCCAGAAAATGCAAAAGAACACAAAAACATATTTACATCCTGTATCAGAGATGAAGAAATCCTATTTTCCAGGCCAAGAAACATTCATAAAGGGAATTAAAACTTGATGAGAATTCTGAGGAACTATGATGAAATTGGATGCAAGGCAACCCCATATATGGACAAATAATGGACAGGAAGGAGGGGTATAACCAAGACATAGAAACCCTATATGAGATGATTCTTGTAGTTAGGTACTTTGCCTTCAGAGGTTCACAGGTATTCTTCCCGTGACTTCTCCAGGCCGCTGTATGATCCTGTATGATCATGCCCGAAACTTTGTTTATGTTATGTTGTGTTAGATATATGTTTCTATGTTTTATATCATGTTGTTAATAAAGACTTTTAGCTTTTATTCTCTTGGTCTGGGGAATTTTTCTGACAGTCAGTCATACCCAAATGCTGTGTAGGGTGCTTCCCTGCTGCCGGAGGGAAAATCTCAGGTCCACGTTGCCTCATTCTCTTCATGGGTTTCTCCAGTCCACCTGTTTCCATGTCATCTGAGCATCCAAGCAACTGAAGCGCAATGACACTATACTAGGGTAGGCAAAGTTGGCTCTTCTATGACTTGTGGACTTCAACTCCCAGAATTCCTGAGCCAATCATGCTAGGTCAGGGATTCTGGGAGTTGAAGTCCACATGCCAAAGAAAAGCCATCTTTGCCTACCCCTGCACTATATGATCCACCACAAATTCTTAAGAGAAATGGATAGGGCTGCTGAGATTCATGCTCCTTCTCCCCTTAGCTGTGTTGAAAGAGACAAGGCTTTTTAAGTCTAACTGCGGGGAACGTTGGGAGTTGTAGTCATTCCAGGCGTTTTCACACTGTTTCGGTTCATTATAATTGGACACAAAGAAGCTGCCACTGACAATTAAGTTGCTGAAAATTTATTTCCATTTATTTCCTTTTAGCATTTGGAGGTACAAACATCAGGAAGAATGCCAGCCTACTCTGTGGCACATCCAAGGACACACCCACGCAAAGCATCACTGGTGAGATTTAAATTACCTGTTTTTGTTAATTGTTATGTCCAGCAGCAATTCAATACTGCCTATCTTGTATTTGGTTCTTATTGTATGTATTCCTATTTCCCCCTAATTTTACCACCCTGTTCCTTTAATGAGGTGATAAGCCACCTGGGAAAGCAAAGGGAAACCATAAAAAAGCAACAGTAAGAATATTTTGGACATGTGATGGGAGAGATAGGTAGGCTTAGCTCAGGGGTGAAATGCTCGTGCCTGTCAGTTATTGGAGAGCTGGTCACGAAGGGAGTGCGAGGCTCCGCCCACCTGCCCACATGCCATTTCCGTTCTTTTACCCTCTGCGCATGCACAGAGGATAAAAGAACCCAGGCAGGTGGGCGGAGCCTTGCACTGCCTTTGCAACCAGCTCTCCGACAAACGACAGACATGAGCGAACTGGGATCATAGTATTTGCCTTTTATATGTAGCGCCATATTCTGACAACAAATGCAGTAAGCCAGTGGTTCCCAAACTTTTTCAGTCCACTGCCCTTTGGTGCTACAAACTCATCCTCAGTGCCCCCCACCCTCACTCCCTTAAGGTGGCCATGGCTTGGTGGTCAGGTACTGGCTGGGCGTGGCCAACTTGAAAAATATGGTGAAACTCACTTAACAACACTCTTGCTTAGCAACCAAAATTTTATTATGCCAAGAGTGGTCATAAGTCTTTCTTTCTTTTTCTTTCTTCCTTTCCCTCCCTTTCTTTTTCCTTCTCTCTCTTTTTTACCTTTTTCTTCTGCAGTAGAAAGCAACCTCCTCCAAGACAAGTATATTGTGACAGCAGCTATTAGGTGCTCCTAAAATTCCAAAGTACTCACCAACTCCCAAGATGGCGATTGACATAGAGTTTATGACTTATGAAACAGTTCCATATGCGTAGGTATTTCTGGAGACTACCTGCCATGCCCATCCACTGGCACTCCAGGCAGCACCACTTTCTCCCTGCCTTACCAAGGCCCAGAGGCTGGCAGACCCAAGGCTGGCAGAGCTCCATAGGTATGCGCCCCGATGCTTCCTGGTCCACGAAGGTCCCAGAGCCGAAGCCAGGAAGGTGAGAGGAGTAACAGTGGCAACTGCACTCCAGCCCAGCAGCAGTACATCCCATAATATGCCACCCTGAACCGTGGTCTCCGGGCTGGTGGGGGCCTGGATGGGATAGGGAGGAAGTGGTGCTGCCTAGAGAGCCAGCAGATGGGAATGCCGGGCAGTCTTCAAGCTTCACACCAGTCAGACCCATGTGTTCCTGCCTAAACTTTTGCACGATATTCTAATTTTTCGAGTTTCCCCTGTATATATTCTCAAATCAGGGAGATGCTCTTGCAAAGCTGAAGAATGCACAAGGAAAAGAAATACCAAAAGGTTGGAACTGCAGAGACAGATTTGGAGAACACTTAGATTGATGATGCTCCTTTAATGATCCAGTGTCACCCATGCATTTCCTGAAGGGGAGGTGTATTTCAACTCATTTTAGTGATCATCAGCAAAAGTAGCATAAAAGGAATTTGCAGCTCTTCTTCTAGCAGTTTCAATGAGAAGTTACCCCTATGAATTACTGCAACCTTCATTTCCCTAAATTCCAGTTATTCCTTCTATTTAGCAATCCTGAGGTGGAGCATAGCCTCTTCCGTGAATAAACCTTGTTTGCAAAAATCAAGATAACTCGAAATCATCCTGCAGTATACAGTGATGCCTCGTCTTACAAACGCCT
This sequence comes from Erythrolamprus reginae, assembly GCF_031021105.1. NCBI lineage: Eukaryota > Metazoa > Chordata > Lepidosauria > Squamata > Dipsadidae > Erythrolamprus > Erythrolamprus reginae. Next base: position 34,414,845 of record NC_091951.1, on the reverse strand, counting down.
CGTCATACAAACTTTTTGAGATACAAACCCGGGGTTTAAGATTTTTTTGCCTCTTCTTACAAACTATTTTCACCTTACAAACCCACCGCCGCCGCTTGGATGCCCTGCCTCCAGACTTCTGTTGCCAGCGAAGCACCCATTTTTGCGCTGCTGGGATTCCCCTGAGGCTACCCTCCATGGGAAACCCCACCTCCGGACTTCCATGTTTTTGTGATGCTGCAGGAAAATCCCAGGTGAATCCCAGCAGCGCAAAACAAGCTCTTCGCTGGCAACGGAAGTCCAGAGGTGGGGTTTCCCATGGAGGGGAGCCTCAGGGGAATCCCAGCAGCACAAAAATGGGCACTTCGGCTGGCAAAAGGGGTGAATTTTGGGCTTGCACACATTAATCACTTTTCCATTGATTCCTATGGGAAACATTGTTTCGTCTTACAAACTTTTCACCTTAAGAACCTCGTCCCGGAAGCAATTAAGTTTGTAAGACGAGGTATCACTGTATATGGCAATACCCTTCACTTTGGGAAAACATAAGAGAAGCCGGGGAAAAGGGAGAACAATTACCAAAAGCAAGAGTTCTATGGATTCGGAAGGGAGAAGAAAAGATCTAACGACTTAGCTGCTAAGCCTTAGCACCTGGTTGAAATCGCCTGGCTAAAATACATACCTACCTTCTGCAAAAGATGGTCGCTGGAGAGATGGGAGTTTGTTGGTTTTTCAATTTGTGGTTTTACTTCTCTTAAGCCAACCAGTCACGGTGAGTGAATTGGGCAAAGTGATTGGAAAGCAGTCAGCAACAATAGAAAATGTGATAGCAATAGCACCACTGCAGAACGTGGATAAAGCAAAAGCCACTGAATTTCCTTTTGTACAAAGTATGAAGAGCTAGTCTAAAGCATAGTGCTCACTAAGATAAGTTAGTGAGGGATATACAATTAAACTATTAATAATTTGACAGGAAATCCAATTTCTCTTTAATATATCAAGAGCTCAAAGATCAAATAGATTGGGCATATAAATGATGGTGCTCTGTGCTAGAAATACTCTATTACTAAATATTTCTAATTCATCTTTCCTTCATGGCAATTCACACAGTGTGGCCAGGAAGCATAATTTCTTATTACTTTGATCTTTTCTTTCCAAGTTAAATCTGATATAACTTTTTCTTCCGGTCCTTCTATCAGAGGTAGTGTTCAAGGCGTGCTCCCGAGTTGAAAGGGTGGGGTGTTCCTTTCCTTGTCCCTGTCAAGGAACTGGAGTGAATGATGGCACTCACCCTGCCACATAGCAACACTTGGGTCTTGAACGCAGGCTTGCCAACCTCCAACCCAGCTTCCAAACATGAGTCATCGTAATCCTTTCTGCTGATTAATTACTACAATGAAGTCATTTGAATATAATTATAACTCACTCAAAATTATTTATTTAAAACTCTACTTACGCAAATAGTTCATCTTCCTTCATTCCTTATAAACACACTCAAGTGGACAATTATTTAAAATAAAAATGCACGAGTGGTACGTTATATTACATTTACAATTTAGAATCTGGGATAATTCAGTGTTTTCAGGTTTATTTTTCTGGTATAATCGTGTTTTTTTTCCTGTTTAATCCTTTATTCTATAGCATTCCTTGCCAAAATTCAGTCCTTTCTCTTGGGACAAAAAGGACCCTTAATTCTCACCTTTTACATTTTTAATTTTATTTTTAAAAAAGAAAAAAAAGCCCCCACAAAATTATGACATTAAAGTTGGCTACTGAATGTATTCGTCAGTCTGTGTTTCTGGGAATTAACAGAGATTGTTTTATTATTCATTTTAACCACGCACCAGAAATGAGGCTAAAAATCAGGCCGAAAGTGACAAATAGTCCATAGGGGACTTCACCAAAAATCAAAGTATGAGCAGCCCTGAATGGGGTAAAGGACGTTTTTCAGGGAAGGATCCTGGGCACCTGGATACAGAAGATCAACGGATAGTTTTGACTGGGCTCTTGAAATTGCTGGCGGCCTGAAGCTGAAGCTGATAAGCCATAGGATGGATCTTGAATCCATAAAGTCTGAAAGAAATAAAGGAATTAAATAAAGTGGGATGGAAAGGAAAATGTGAAAGTCTTGTCCAAGTAACCAACATATATTTTCAATTAAAGTGTACATAGACTTTGTCAGATTTCAATATGAATACCTGGTTCAAATAAGGAATCTTAGATTTTTTTTAAAAAATTGTGAAATTTGATAGAGGTGGGAATAGGGCCAATGTTATACCTACAATCCTCAGGGAAGTACTTTTGGTTTAAGTTTACTTAACTTCCTAAGGATAAGAAAAGCACAGTAAAATCAGGGTTTCCAGAGAGTGTGGTTTAGAAGAAAATATTTTCTCTGGATAAAATCGTTTATTACACTTCTCAGATGTACTTTGTGATTCTGGTTTTCCAGGTTTATTTTGAGGGAAATATATATAGTTTAAACCTTGCCCCATAATGGTAATTTTCTCTACTGAGATTCTTCTTTTTCTGGCAGCACATATCTCAAACTGGGTTTGGAATAGGAAGAGAATTGTTATTATGTTATCATACCTCATTTATTTAGAGAATCAGTTGTTTATAAGCAGTGAAAATTTGATCTAACAAAAGCATACTCTTCTGTGTATCACATAATATTTTTCCATTATTATTTACAGAATGATTGTTTAAATAGCTGTAAGAACTACCAATATTTGCCTTTTATATGTAGCAATAGCACTTAAACTTATATACCACTTTACAGCCAACTTTAAGCGGTTTACAGAGTCACCATCTGAATTCCCATTTTACTGATCTTGGACAGATGGAAGGCTGAGTCAACCTTGAGCCTGGTGAGATTCAAACTGTCAAATTGCATACAGCTGGCAGGCAGCAGCAGTAGCCTGCAGTTAACTGCACTCTAGCCACTGCGCCCCCATGGCTCATATACTGCTTCTTTCCATTTCCTTCCTCTCTTTTATCTCTGATTACATTGTCAACTGCTTCTGCTTCACTCCATGTCTGTCTATTTTCTTAGCTTCTGGATGGCCTGCCTTCTTTCTTTATAGGGAAGTGCCCTATTAACCCTTTACTTCCATTCCATTGCTTTATCACATTTAACAATGATTTGAACTGCACTTCTTCTTGAGCCAAATACTGGGAAGCAGCACAGTCAACCCTTAGGGAGATTCTAACAGTATTGCTTAACATTGCTATGTTTCAACATTCACTGAGTCTCTGAAAACAACCATAATAGTAACATCCAAGCACTGACAACACAAAAAGTAGACGTGTTTTCAAGTCTTCTTTTTCAACAGCACAGAGGTGTCCACCTTTGTCTGAAAAGCTCTAATGCAACTCTATCAATAATAATAATGATGATGATAATTGTAAAATGAAATGATCCTTCATTCATTTAGGGAATAACTACATCCTTTCTTTCTTTTTGGGTAGCAGCAATAACATTAGAGATGACCTAACTTTTATTCAGTATATTCTATTACTCATTTGATTAGGCCTTACCTGGGCACAAACTGATTGGCAGGTCGCTTCGGCCGATATTCAGGATGCACCATGAATAACATGTGAGGAAAACCAGTTCCAAAATAGGCACCATCTGTGTGATGATGGCGGGAAGATTTGGGAGTATAGACATCCATACATTTGGGGCAGTACAGTTTGACCATCGCTTCCCCTGGGATATCAGATAAACCTAGCAGTGAAGGCAAAGCACAGTAAGATCAAATTCAGAAATTATATTACTTTAAAGAAGTTACTTGATATGGCTTCTGGAACAGATTTACCGACCTGACTTCAATCCCAGATCGACAGTTTGTAGGTTTCCAAAATGGACGATTAAAGATTTTAGTTCTAAAAGATCCTGAACTGAAAAGCATCCTATGATTTAATCTGATCACTATTTCACCCTGATTCTGTAGTCCAGTTCCCCCCCCCCTTCATTTCCTCCAATAAAATAGGCCCTTTACATTAACTCCAAATAATTTCTTCCATAATATAACACACTCACCAATGGGCAGCATAGGCTGATTCTCACAATAAACTCGAGGGCAGTATCCAAAATCTCCCTGCTGGTATTTTTCAAGCTAGAAACAGAGAAGAAAAACTATAGAAAATGCAATATTTCCATAAATTGGAAAGGAACTGATTTGCTGGCGCAGGGCAGAGAAATGTTTAAGGAAAATATTTAAGGAAGCTGCACTTATGTAGAGTAGGGGTCCCCAACCCCAGGAAGTGGTGGATGAGCATGTGCATATGTGCAAAAGCTCCATTAGTATGGGTGGCGAGAGATGGGCACGTATGCCAGTTGCTTGTGCAAACAGAGCACTGGACACTCACCCACCGCTTATGCGGAACTATCCCCTCCCCTCCACCTGCCAAACCACAAAGCAGGAAAGATTGGGGACTGCTGATCTAGATAGGCAATATATATTAAAATTTATTCTCCTTTAGATTTTATAATCTTTGATTGGGAACCTCTTCTCTACAGGAACATTAGGAAAAATATTTTATACTAAGTAGCATGGATAATTACCATCTGGGCAATACCACGGTTTGTGAGAATATAGCGGGCATGAATAAGTCCATAGAGCATTTCAGCTGCCTGTTCGATCAAGTCACTCTGGTTAGGATTATCCTCCAGCTCTTCATCTGCAAGAGAAAGGGAAGGAAGTGCCCTGCTGCAATGCACTGTGACATTGACGAAGAGGGAGAAAATTGTACTTTTCTACTGAAGCGTTAGCAAATATTGATTCTACATTGTTAGCTCACGTCTACTGTTATGCATTTACTTAGCCAGTATTTTCTTAACAATTGTTGTTTCCCACTCTTTTCCTGCCACACTAAATTGTAATCGTAACTCACAATGTAATACAACTTGCAAAATATTTTTATTGTTTATTTTAACAAATTAAGATTAGAAACTGTTATTACTGTTATTTCTCAAACATTTCCCAGAGCAACAAACTTTTAAGTAGGTATTTTTCCTATTCCTTTTACATTCTTACTGTTATTCTTAGCAAGTCTTTATTTTTATACATATTAAGATCAGTGTGTGAGAGAAAGACCTGTTAAAGGCACCAGGCTAGAAACTGAGTTCTGATGTTGCCTTAAGTACAAAAAATGGTTTAATGACTTAGAGGTCAGGCTCTTTCTCTTAGCCCTAGAAAGAAGGCCATGGCAAACCAATACCAGAAACGGCATTGAAATTGTCCATGTAGTTGTCAGGAAGCAAGACTTACTTGAAGGCACAAAGCAAAACAAAGGGGAAAACAAGAGACAATATTTGTATTTTGAGTTCCCTGCAGAATTTTAATAGAAAACTGGAAAAAATTTAAAAATCCTGCTTTTGGGGACTGGATCAGGATTCATTTTAGATTACCAGGCCCTCAGAGAATTAATATTTATGAAGGCAGTTGAACAAAGGGATATAATAGTTAATAATGGTATATTGTATAACCTGTGACTTCTATACTTGTGAAATGGAACAGGAAAAAGAACGCAAAGTGTGGTTCCTGGAATCCTTTCCAAACTTTTTGCCAGATGGGGCCATAGTTTTCTGCGTTCTCCACATATTGCATCTGTACATGTCTACTGTGACATGAGGCCCAGGCTATAAACACTCTGCTGCCAGCCATGTGACTGGGAGGAAGAAAAGCTGGAGGCATAAAAGGAAGCAGTCAACAGTATTTTATGCTGCTGACCAACTGCATCTTCCAAAATTGCAGGAATATTTTCCTCCAAAATTTTAAATTGAATCCAACCCATTTTCAAATTCCATTTCCTTTTATTGGGTGACTGGCAACTGGTATATATTTAGGACAGTTGCACTATTCTGGGGTCATGTAATTATTATTTGTAATCTTCCCAACCAGTTTCAAACTAGAAAAGTCAATGGGGAAAGCCAGATTTGCTTAATGACGGCATTGATACACTTAACAATTCATTTAACAACAGTGGCAAAAAGACTTAAAAAGGACACATTTCATTTAGTGCCTTCCTTATCAATGGAATTTTTGGGCTCAATTGTGGTTATAAATCAAGGGCCACTTATTTTGAAAAATTGGAAAGAAAAAGGATGTCTGAAGATTATGAATCCAAATATTTTCTACCTTGGTTAGCTTTTGCTAACCAAGGTAGAAAATATTTGGATACTTCATATTATCATATGATCAACCTGTGAAAATTCACTATGTTTCTAATCCTGGTTACATACATATGAAGAATTTCCAGTGGGATATCCAATGAGCCCAGATTAATTTCACCAAAATGTCTTCTGAGTAATGGCTATTTCATGCACATGTTAAGTGCATGCTGGCAGCATGTGTACCAACATCAAGCAGGGAGGCATAGCAAAGTCAAAAGGCTACAACCCACTAATCATGTTTTCAAAATCGCTGTCGTAAACTGACAGCAAGCAGCACCCTTTACTAGCATTGATGATGTTACTTTGTTAAAGGTAATGAACATTCTACAAGAAAACAAGGAAGCTCAGAGAGCACCAAGGGCCCCTCAGTCCCTGTAATGTCAAGTAACCAATGATACAAACAGATTTAGATCATTTCCCACCTGGTTCCAAATCGAGGATCATATCCAAAGCTTGGCGATAGTGGGGAACTTGTTCATTGAGGCCAGTTAAATTGAACTTGTCTTGGATGTAGTCTTCATCCACCTAAAAACAAATAGAAACTAGGATCAATTGATCTTGACATTCAAGTGTCTGTACTTTACTTTCTCAAGCTACATTAAGACCCAAGTTAATACATTTCTGAAATTGCCTGCGGCTTCTATGAATTTAAAACCTTCTACCATCTCTCTCAATATGTTGTTCAAATCAATTTTTTTTAAAGGAACACTGCCAATTTCCAGTTCCCACTTAATATGTCCACATACACATTTAGTGGACAATGCTTCCCAACTCACCTCGCAGAAGAACTCATTGCCGCGCAAACCACAAAACCAGGAAATCCAAGATACCTCTTCAGAGCTACTCATCTTCCCGTCCTCTAAGAGAAAGAGAGGAACAGAAGCATCCTCGGTATTAACAGCGAATTTATTTATTCCACAAATAAATTCTTTGAGGAAAATCCCCCTGCACAAAACAGTCTACAGACATAGGATTTTTCAGCTCATGTTCCCCAACCCTTGCTTTACGCCGGCCGATAAACTACCGTCTTGCATCTGTGCATGGGAACCACTGCTACATAAGAATCCCATAAGCTGTTTCTTCTTTGCAAACAGAAACCCACTTCCGACATATCACTGAAAAAAACACGCTTTTTTTTCAGAGTGGTAACATCTCCCCCTTACCGCACCATTTTGCAAGAAACATGCAATCGACTCTCTTCCTTCCTTTTTTCGTGTGTGTGTTTTTTTTAAGTGCCCGGCACACATCTTCGCTCCCTCCCTCGCCTCCACCTCCGCTCTCCCATGAATATTAACTGGAGAACTCCATTACCCGACCATGCCTCCCTATTTGTGCTTTGGCCAACAACTCCCTAAATCTACGGCCCAATAACTCACCCCAAAAGGCACGACTGCCTCAAGGAGAGGGACGTGGGGCGCAAACAAGCTTTGGACCACTAAGGCCTCTTGTCAGCTTCAACGGCGCACGCGCTACCTTCGCCGAGGAAAGGGCATCACGGGATTGCAGTACTTCAGAATAAGGAGAGAATGGACAAACAGGAAACGGGGAACTACTAGTCCCAGAGTGCAACGGAGAAGGAAATGGTCGCTGGCGGGGTGGTAGGGACTTAATCTGAACTTCCTTTCAATCGCAGCTGTTTTTCCCAGGACCCGTTTGCAAGGAGGGGTTACCCTTCCCGATAAACCTCCGGTGATTACGAGGGGTGGGGAGGGAGTTTGCACGGCAATATGCTGTACGCAACGAACTAAACGCAGCACAAATATTGTCGTGCTTTTAACGAAGCAACCGGACTCGCAGAAAAATAACATAAGCGTTTGATCGAAGCTCGCTTGGGGAGGTGAGTGTGTCATAACCATTTCGGGAATCGTATTTGGATTAAGACGGGGAAGGAAGGAAGGGGTGGTTTAGATCAGTGTTTACCAACCTTGGCGATTGAAGATATCTGGACTTTCGCTGGCTGGGGAATTCTGGGAGTTGAAGTCCAAATATCTTCAAGTTGCCAAGGTTGGGAAATACTGGTTTAGATCATAAACTGGATTGTCACTCGTGAGCAAGGAAGTGATTCGAATTGGACATCGCTTCCAAAGTGTACCTTTTTCGATGTACCTTTTTCAACCTTTTTACAAATAAGAGGGCGGGAGGGAAACTCAGAAGCATAGCTTTACTACCGTTTCCCTTCCGTGACAGCTATTCTCTTTTCATCCTTGTTCGCTCCGATGTGTGAATTGAATGAAGATCTAGCTATGTATCATTTCAGTGTCTTCATTGTCATTGCTAAGGCTGGCACCTGGCAGTTGTCCGTGTTTTGGGTTTCTTTCCTTAATTCTTGATCTTTGACACTTTTCACATCCCTCTTTAACCTCTTTGAATTCATTCCGTGGTTCCGCTGGTTTCCTGTCAATGAAATTCAGGACCTCAGCCTGATTCCTGATCTTCTTGAAAATGGTCATTGTATGCTCAAGATCATGGTTGGCTTTCTGCTGCTACTTTAGCTTAACTTGGTACTTGGTATATGAGAAATTCATGGCCTGTTTCAGTCAGCCCTTAGCCAAGTCTTGGTGCTGTTATAACTGAATCCTTGTACCAATAAGAGTCAAATCTGGATTTAGGATATAGGACCACAATGGAGCCCAGAATTTCTGTTGCTAAATGAGAGATTAAAAGACATTGTCTTGTTTTACGATCTTTCCTGACACAGTGGTTAAGTGAATCACTGCAGTTTTTAAGCTAGTCACATGGTTGTTAAGTAAATCTGGCTTCCCCATTGACTTTGCTTGTCGGAAAGTCGCAAAAAGGGGGAATCACGTGACTCCCAGGATAGTGCAACCATCATAAATATGAACCAGTTGCCAAGCATCTGAATTTTGATCACATGATCATGGGGATGCCCATGATCATAAGTATGAGTGTGAAAAACAGACATAAGTCACTTTTTTCACTGCTGTTGTAACTTAGGTCACTAAATGTAGTAAGTCGAGAACTACCTGTACTCCATGTGGTGAGGTCCATGTACAGAGATATTATTTTGATTGTTGATCAATTTAATTGTCAGTAAATTGTTCATCTTCCTCCAGGATCTTCTTATATCACTTTTCTTGACTGTGTTTTTGCCTTCCTCTAGCCCCCAGGAGCATTCTGCAGGCCTCCCAAACCTTCTACACAACCCATTTTAATGAAAAAGCAGATCCATTTTTTGCAAAAATGAGATGCGGAGGTGGGGCTTCAGGAGGCCAAAAATTGCTGTATTTGGTGTATAAGACCCACCATTTTCTTCCTCTTTCAGGCAGGAAAAAGGTGCATCTTATAATATTAAAAATATGGTAAATGCCTGGCAGCTTTAGCTGATCAGCAGTTAAAACCTTGACACTTCTGGTAATCCTGATGGAATCTTATATTCTGGTTTAGGCTCTTTAAGCATTCAATATAGCAGCAGCAATAGAATAGCAACAGAGCAGTCTTGGGCCTCCCAAGGTACAGCCATGTCTCTCCAGCACTCCATGAGCTGCACTGGCCGCCGATTGGTTTCCAAATGCAATTCAAAGTGTGGGTTATGACCTGCAAAGCCCTACGTGGCATTGGACCAGATTATGTATGGGACAGTCTCCTGCCTCATGTGTCCCAGCGACCAGTCCCACAGAGTTGTCCTTCTCCAGGTCCCATTAGCTAGCTAGACAATGTCGCCTGATGATGCCTTGGAGAAGAGCCTTCTCTATAGGGGTCCCAGCCCTCTGGAGTCAACTCCCTCCAGAGATTCACACTGCCCCCACCCTCCCCGCCCTCCACAAGAGTTTAGAAACCCACCTGTGCTGACAGGCTTGGGTCCTTTTAAGATCAATATCTAGCCCCGATTGATGAATGGATCTACGATTGATTTGAAGATATTGATTGGAATATGAATGATTCTTTTTTATGCAATTAGGATTTTAGCATGTTTGAGATTGATTTCTTTACATTATATATTTATTCTTGTTATGAGCTGCACTGATTCCGCGAAATAGGGTGGCACAGAAATAAAATTAATTAATTGAATTAATTAATTAAATAGCAGGATTTGTGGGGTGATGGGTGCCCACTGGTAGCCAAATGCAAACCCACCATATTAGATATAGGACCAAAAAAGGAGGTACATTACAATACTTTGGTGTTACATCATAATGAGTAAAAGTAGGAAATAGCAGTTAATATAGAATACAGGTAGTTCTTTACTTATGACCACATTTGAGTTCAAAATTTCTGTTGCTAAGCAAGACAGTTACGTGAGATCTGCCTCATTTTATGCCCTTTCTTGTCACAGTTGTTCAGTGAATCACTGCAGTTGTTCCGTTAGGTTGTTAAGTAAATCTGGCTTCCTGTTGACTTTGTCAAAAAGTCACAAAAGGAGAATCCCAGGACTCCGGGACACTTCAACTGTCTTAAATATGAAGCAGTTGCCAAATGTCTGAATTTTGATCATGTAACCGTGGGGATAATACAACCATTGTATGTGTGGGAAATGGTTATAAGTCACATTTTTAGTGCCATTGTAACTTTGAACAGTTACTAAACAAACTGTTGTTAATCAAGAACTACCCATAGTGCCTAGTTCCAAAAATGTGACAGAAAAAGTGCAATGAGAGAAAGATGTAAGCCAGCGCATGCTGTTTTGAAAATAGTTAGCTTTTGAAGGATTAGTGCTATTTTACAAAGCAAAATCAAACATTGCAGTGCTAGCTCCCCATGGGTTTATTTCCATTTCTTTGCATATTCCTTTTTAACCATGATTCTATCATCCGCATTGTATCTGTTTGGGCCAAAACAGAAATGATCCATACAAGGATAACATGTTTAGATTAAGAGCTTTTAATTATGGGGCCTTTAATTAAATCCAGAACTCCCTCCCCTATGGTGCAAATTAAGCAAATCACACACTTGCTTGCTTGGGTTTTGGTTTTTTTTGCTTTCTTTTGCAGACATTTCATACCCAAACTAGGTACATCTTCAGTGCCAGTAAGGCAGCAGTCCCCAAACTACGGCCCGCGGCCCACTGAGGCCATTTATCAGGCCTGCAGGGAGTGACAGGAGCACAGGACATTGGCTTTGTTAAATGTTAAACATACTTTAAATACAGATTGATAATTTGGGCGTTCGCGGCGGAGCCTCTCCCCCCCCAACCCCTCGAGGCGCATGGCAGGGCACAGATGTTTTTGTGAGAGAGAGGAAAAAGAGAGAGAGAGAAAGAAAGAAAAGGGAAAGAAAGGGAGGGAAAGAGAAGTGGAGAAGAATGGAGAGAAGGAAGGAAAGAAGGAATGGAGGGAACAAGGAAGAAAGGAAGGAAGGAAGAATGAAATGAATAGAGGGACAGAGGAAGGAAGAACTGTTTTTTGAGGGGGGTAACTTTTTTTAAATTTTTCTCTTAACATACATTCAAATAACACAGTGTACCATCTAATTTTCCAGGAATAAAATGAAGTATTTTGTTAGTAACTAATATCAATCATCAAAAAAGTTGCAAAAGTTTTTTTCTAATTTTGTCATCCAGTTACATTCATTTTCTTTTAATTAAATTCCCTCCTTAATGTTTGTTCAAAAAGTACACCAATTATATTTCTAACTTATTAACCATTATGCCAAAGTGCTTCCTTCTTTCTTTATATATTTTTCTACAAGCCAAGAAAACCTTGTATAGCCAATCAGATGTTAACGAAAGAAAATTAAGCACAAAACATAAACATATATGAATTTCAAACGTCTCCCCCCCCCCTCTAAATAGTACGTTCCCATTTTGTTTTTTACTTTAAAATAAGGTATGTGCAGTGTGCATAGGGATTTGTTCAGGGTTTTTTTATAGTCCGGCCCTCCAACAGTCCGAGGGACAGTGAACTAGCCCCCTATGTAAAAAGTTTGGGGACCCCTGCAGTAAGGAGTGCTGTTTGCTGTGAGATTTATATTTTACAATACAATATAAACTAACAGCAAATCATCCTCCTTACTAATAGTGATGATGTTACCTAGTTTGGGTAATGTCTACAAGAAAACAAGCAAGCTCCGACAGCACCAAGGACCCCTCATTTCAACCCTGAGCTACAAATATTCATTTATTGACTTGATTATAAAATTATAAAAGAATACAGTAGCTAAGAGTGATAACAAAAATCAGTTGTCCTACTTTTAATTCAAAGACTATATAAGAAACTTCCATTCTTTAAAAAGGTGTTTTTTTCAAGAGGTAACTGGACTTTCTGGTTTTTCTTTGAAGACATTTTGCTTCTCATCGAAGAAGTTTCTTCGGCTCTGACTAGATGGTGAGGAAGCTTCTTAGATGAGAAGCAAAATGTCTTCAAAGAAAAACCAGAAAGTCCAGTTGCCCCTTGAAAAAAGTACCTTTGGGACAACCATGACACAGATGACTGGGAATCTCCATAGACATATAGGGAAGGAAATCCACTTCCCTGAATTCAATGCTGACCTCCCTTCCCCAATAAGTTACCATCCCGGATGCTGGTGCTGCTTCGCCGGCTCATCCTGTCTGCAGTACTACTTCTCAAAATGGCTGTCATGTTTTCTGTATTAATTAGCCATGCCTGTTCAATGGGAAATGAGAAAAACATTCATCATCAACATGTACAGTAACTGCAGTCATCACAAATAAGTAATGTTTGGATTACTTAGGGCATTTTTTTAACCAACTGCTCTCTTGAGTGGATTCTAGAAATGCAAGGTACCTATAGTGCATTTTTATTTAAATTGCTTACATTGAAAGTTGCTTGAATTCCTCATCCTGAAAATCAGGAAATTAAAATTTGTAACACTCTGTTCTGGATCTCAGCTTTTGACAAGACTTTTTAAAAAAATAGATTCAAGACATCAATAACCAATTGTTGCTTGTGATTACAGTGGTCATTTGTCTTTTATTATTATATAATATTATAATAATATACTGTAATATTATATATTATTATTTATTAGACTTGTATGCTGCTCTGAGTCCTCGGAGAAGGGCGGCATACAAGTCTAATAAATAATAATAATAATAATAATAATAATAATAATAATAATAATAATAATAATAATATATAACAGTGCATTATTTCAGAAAAATGCCACTTTATTTTGGGGGCTTTTGCTCTTGAATTTTCCTTTGTAAACCAAAGCTATAAACACACAGAGAGATAGATAGAATCCTCGAATCTTTATCAGATTCATCCCCTTTTCTGGTTTTCCTTTTTTTTTCTTCCATAAAATCTGTTAACAGGAATAATACAGACCAAGTTTTAAAACTTGTGGAAATCTATTTTCTTACAAGTGAAAGGTGGCAGTTTATTTTATTTATTTATTTATTTAGTCCAATACATAATACACATTGAAGGGAAAGGTATGTAATAATATAAGTCTTCGGAGAGGGGCGGCATACAAATCTAATAAATTAGTAGTAGTAGTAGTAGTAGTAGTAGTAGTAGTAAAGAAAAGAATAGAAGAAAGATATAAAAGTATAGGTGAACATATTTGAAAGGAAGAAAAGATAAATGAGATAAGGAGAGACAATTGGACAGGGGACAGAGGCACGCTGGTGTCTTCCGTCAACTTTTTAGAACAATTGCTCTCTTAAAATATCCATTTAGAAAGGCTATACTTTTGAAAAGATGTCACAGTATTGGAGAATCGGGCCTAACGGTGCGAATTAGGAAAAACCTTCGAAGTCTGGCGGGAAAAGGCGGGAGAAAGCAGGACCCTTTGCGGGCCAAAGTAAGCATGCGCATGGAGAGCACGAATGACGACTGCGCATGCCTCAAAACGTCAACGGCGCCCAAGCATCTCTTACCTCCGCTATTTCAAACGCTTCCCTCTGTCATGTGGAAGGCTCCCTTTACGTTCGTACTCTTTGTACTATTGTGCTTTTAATCCACCCGCCCCGTTTCAAAAAAGTGTTGGAGAATAAGTCGAGCGTGCGTGTAAAGTTGAGCCTCCGCCGCGCCTGCGTAGCGTTCCCACACGTTGCTAAGCAACTGAACGGGCACTTCCGTTTGAAAAAATTCGTCTCCGGGAGTCGCGTGCTGCTTTGACGTCTTAAAAGTAGCCTTAGATATACAGTACACAGTTAAAGTGACACGCGACGGTAAACTTCAGAGTTAAAGAGACAGGTCCCCCCCCCTCCAATAAAATTTGTTAGATTCACCAGGGTAATAATGCGGTTTCTGTTTGATTCTTTCACCTTTCGTAACTATGGCTAATATTTACTTCCTGCTGTGCAAGAAAAGGGCTAATATTTTATGATGTGGCAAATTATTGAAGGGGGGGTTGCAATTTTTTTTTTGTCTAGGCCTGAGATTTTTAAATTTTTGACAACTTCTAAGATATGTCTGGGGAATTCTGAGAGTTGGTCCACCTGTGTTAAAGTTACTAAGATTGACAAACATTGTTCTTGGGCAAGGATGTCAAATTTTGGCAATTTTAAGACATATGGACTTCATCTCCCAGAATTCTCCCAATCAGCCATGTTGCCTGGGGAATTCTGGGAGATGAAGTCCACAAATCTTAAAATTGCCAAGATTTGACATCTCTGCATTAGTGTATCTTTCAACAAAATGATGCAGTTCAGACACGTGATGATGATTATTGATATTATTGACTCCATCTTGATATTATTAATGTTAATAATAATATTGACTCCGTGCTTTAAACAAGAAACACATGCCAATAAAAACAAAAACAATGTTAAAGATGGCAAAATAACAGACTAGGTTGTTTTCTTTTCTGAGTTTTCTTTATTTACCTTATGTATGTCCAGTCCTCTAGAATAATGTGTGGACTCCTTTTTCTGGATGGCATCTGTTTGGAGACCCCAAAAAGGATCAGAGAAATTAAAATGTTTAGTTTTCTTGCATGATTGTTGAAATAGACATAACTATGCCCTCTAGAAATGTTTGGTTTTAATTCTCACCAATTCCAGCCCAACCACAATAACTAGAGTCTTAAATTTTAATGCAAGAAAGAAAGATGCCACGTTGTTCACTGCTACACAAAGTGTAAAGACAATACATGATTTTCTGTGGTAAATAATTGGTGTGGGTTTTTGTTAATCTAAGTATCTTGTTTTTCTCTTCCAACTTGCAGCTTTGCAGCCAAAACAATTCTGCTTCAACATGAACCATGGTGAACAACTGATTGCCTTCACTCGTGCCCGGGAAGAATCGGATCTTTGGCGAGATGGACATATTCAGAAAAAAACCAGACGTTCTTGCATCACCAATCAGAAAGAAGAGAGTTCATCTGGTGAAGCAGTGCGTAACTTTTATGAAAGCCTGGCGCTTACAAGTAGTTCTAAAAGAGCATTACAGAGGAAACCAAGGGTAGTTCATGTACTCCGTCGTCCAGCGCAGGTGTCTCCTTGCACCCCAAGCTTCTCAGAAGAAACCGATACTCGCAAAGGGAATCAGCTCTTGAAAGCCGCTCAAGATGGCAACATGAAGTCTCTCCAAAAGCTTGTGGAGAAGGAAGGGTGTGATGTGAATTATAAAGATGGTTTTGATTGGACAGCCATCATGTGTGCAGCCTATGCTGGACGAGAGGAAGTGGTACGTTATCTTTTGAGACACAAGGCTGCTTGGGTGGGAGTTTGTGAATCACAAGGCCGGGATGCTATGGACCTGGCTGAAGAAGCTGGATATGAAGAGGTGGTCAGCATCCTTCGGGAGAGCGAAAGGCCTCAAGTGAAAAATGAATCGTCAAGGTGAGTTCTCCTGTTTCTGAGTTCATCCAATTTTCCTGAAGGAGGAAATACTTTTGAGTGGATTTTTCTTCTCAATGTTGCTATGTAACATATGCAACATTTTGCCCACTGAGGTAGCAAAAGCAAGTAAAAAATGGTCAAAATGTTAAAAAGCTTACCCAAATATTTATTTATATTTATTGCACCAATGACCACAGGTAGAGCAAAGCAAAGATCATTAAATCCATTCTATGCCAGGAACAGTTTTCCTTCTCTTTCAGGCTTTAACATATAAAGGCTATAGCAATAGCACTTAGACATATACTGCTTCATAGTGCTGCTTGCTTTAATGTTTCTTGCTTTTTTAATTTTGATTTTGTATGCTGCCCTGAGTCCTCTGGAGTTGGGTGGCCAATACATTTAAATAAAGCAAATAAACAAAATAAAATATACCACAAAGAAAAAATGATTAAATACAGTGTTAAGTACCTTATTTTTCAGTGTATAAGATGCACCAAGTATAAGACGCATCTAAGTTTTGTGGAATGAAAATAGTGGGGGCGGGAATCTATCTACCAGGTATTCATCTGGATAGCATCCTTAGTCTAGTCAGCTTCATCACATTATTTTATCCTCTGGTTAAGGCTGGAAAAACCTTTTTTGGAGGGAGTAGCAATGAAAATAAGCCTGCAAAGACTTAGGGATGGAAAAAAAAACATTGTTTGGAGAGGGTAGGAATGAAAAAATCCTGCAAGCTGGGAAGATCGATAGCACCTCGTTAGGGCTGAAAAAAATCCTTTTTCAGAGGGAGTAGTAATAAAAACTAGTCTGCAAGCCAGTTAGGGCTGGGAAAAAAAGCTCCAAAAAAGCTACACAAAAACCTCAGAGAGGGGCGGCATATAAATCAAATAAATAAATAAATAAATAAATAAATAAATAAATAAATAAATAAATAAATAAATAAATAAAGGCAGGCAGGCAGGCAGGCAGGCAGGCAGGCAGGCAGGCAGGCAGGCAGGCAGGCAGGAAGGAAGGAAGGAAGGAAGGAAGGAAGGAAGGAAGGAAGGAAGGAAGGAATAACTCAAATAACCAGTGACCAACTACTTTAGAAAAATCTTTTTCTTCCATCGCTTCCTTAGGAAACACTATTCAATAATATTTACAAGTTCATATATGAAAATATCACCTTAGATATGCGTAAGGTTGTTTTAAACTAATTCAGGCTACTGGTCTGAATTATCACTGACCCATCACTGAACATTCCAAATTCTAAGTAGTTCTTCCAAGATGTCAGGAGATAGAAGATGATATGGCCCTTCCTGTAACCATCAGCTGCATCTACTATATCAATTAAGATTAATTACATTTTTATTATTGAATTTGGGGTAGTGTTTGCCTAGATAAAAGTAAGTAATGTTTAATTCCTCCCCTGGAGTTTATTCTTGCTGTGCTGTATAATTATTACCAACGAAGACCTGGGATGAAACCTGAGTCCTCTAGGCCAGTGTTTTTCAACCAGTGTGCCGTGGCACACTAGTGTGCCGTGAGACATGGTCAGGTGTGCCGCGAAGCTCAGAGAAAGAAAACAAGAGAAAGAGAAAGAGAGAAAGAAAGAGCAAGAGAGAAAGAAAACAAGAGAGAAAGCAAGCAAGAGAGAGAAAGAAAGCAAGAGAGAAAGAGAACAAGAGAGAAAGAAAGCAAGAGAGAGAGCAAGAAAGAAAGAAAGAGAGAGAAAGAAAGCAAGAGAGAAAGAAAGCAAGAGAGAGAGCAAGAAAGAAAGAAAGAGAAAGAAAGCAAGAGAGAAAGAGAACAAGAGAGAAAGCAAGCAAGAGAGAGAGCAAGAAAGAAAGAGAGAGAGAGGGAGGGAAGGTGGGAGAGAGAAAGACATAGAGGGAGGTAGGGAGGGAGAGAGAAAGAGCAAAAAAGAGGAAAGAAGGAAGAAAGAAAAAAAGAGGAAGGGAGAGAAAGAGGGAGAGAGAAATAGAGCAAAAGGGAGGAAGAGAGAGAATTTTTTTGTCCAAGCTTTTTTAGCCCCCCCCCCCGCCAACTGTGCCCCATGGTTTTGTAAATGTAAAAAATGTGCCGCGGCTCAAAAAAGGTTGAAAATCACTGCTCTAGGCTAAGCAAAATTAATTTGAAAAATGGTTCTGTAATACTGTTTATAGATAGAGTTTCAGAAATGAGACTAACTTTTCTCAAGAAAAAAAAAACTACAGCCCTGCTCCCATGATCTTCCGTTATCATATTTTGCCCTGATTCAAGTTGCAGTACTGTAAATGTGGCTTGCCTTGTTTCAAATCATTTTCCCTTCTTTCTGCAGTTTACCAGCGGAGAGAAAATACTGCGAAGTGTGTCAGGGACACTATAGCGAGGACACTGCGGCTCTCCACGAGCGTTCCACCGCGCACCTTTTCAATCGACACGACCCATTGCCCTCTACACGGTATAGCATCCCCGAGAATAACGTGGGCTTCCAATTGATGATCAAAGGTGGCTGGGATAAAGAAACAGGATTGGGGCCAAATGGTGCCGGTCGCAAGTTCCCTATTAAGACTGTCCTCAAGAGAGATCAGAAGGGTTTTGGCTTCTGCAATAACCTCAAACCCAAGGTTACCCACTTCAGCCCAAATGACCATTGTGCTATAGAAGGACCTGGGAAGCGACAATCCAGAAAAGAAAGAGCAGCAACAGTGGGAAAACGGGAGGCCCGCCGGAGGGAGGCCAAGGCCGCAGATTGGGAGCGCAACCTTCGTACTTACATGAACTTTGACCTTTGAAAAGTTTTGGGACAATTGGTGATCCTGATAAGAGCATACCCAGCCTTGGGCAATACATCATAATAAAGCATGTCTTAATTAATCATGGTTTATTGAATATATTGACATCGGCTCTGGGTACTGTAACAGTCTTGGCCACTTTGTTATTTAACATGTAGTGTGACTAGCCACTAAGTCCTTGTTCTCTTTTCAGTCTAATTCAGCCTTTCTCCACTGTGGCAAATTTGCAGTGTGTGGACTTCAGCTCCCAACATTTCCATGCTGGCTGGGGAATTCTGGGAGTTGAAGTCCATACAGCTTAAAGTTGCCAAGGTTGAGAAGCACTGGACTAATATGTATCAGAGAACGGAATGAAACAGGGAAGAAATCCATAGATGTGGGGAAAGAAGAAACGACTGGTTCTTTGACTTTATACAGTTTAACATATGTTTTATGCTAAGAGCTGGGGTGGCACAGTGGTTAGAGTGCAGCACTGCAGGCTACTTCAGCTAACAGCAGTTCAAATCTCACCACCGGCTCAAGGTTGACTCAACCTTCCATCATTCCAAGGTGGGTAAAATGAGGACACAGATTGTTGGGGGCAATATGCTGATTTTGTAAACTTCATAGACGGCTGTAAAAGCACTTTAAAGTGGTATATGAGTCTAAAGAGTCCGCCCCAGTCTTTGGAGAGGGGAGACATAGAAATCCAATTAATCCCAGCTTTACATCTCCACCCCTTGTCCAGTCAGTGAAGCAGTGGAAGTGATGTGCCGGTGCCTGGAGGCTGTTGGGATCTGGATGGGTGTCAACAGACTCAAACTCAACCCTGATAAGACGGAGTGGCTGTGGGTTTTGCCTCCCAAGGACAATTCCATCTGTCCATCCATTACCCGGGGGGGGAGTTATTGACCCCCTCAGAGAGGGTCTGCAACTTGGGCGTCCTCCTCGATCCACAGCTCACATTAGAGAAACATCTTTCAGCTGTGGCGAGGGGGGCGTTTGCTCAGGTTCGCCTGGTGCACCAGTTGCGGTCCTATTTGGACCGGGAGTCACTGCTCACAGTCACTCATGCCCTCATCACCTCGAGGCTCGACTACTGTAACGCTCTCTACATGGGGCTACCTTTGAAAAGTGTTCGGAAACTTCAGATCGTGCAGAATGCAGCTGCGAGAGCAATCATGGGCTTCCCTAAATATGCCCATGTCACACTAACACTCCGCAGTCTGCATTGGTTGCCGATCAGTTTTCGGTCACAATTCAAAGTGTTGGTTATGACCTATAAAGCCCTTCATGACACCGGGCCAGATTATCTCAGGGACCACCTTCTGCTGCACGAATCCCAGCGACCAGTTAGGTCCCACAGAGTGGGCCTTCTCCGGGTCCCGTCAACTAAACAATGTCGGTTGGCAGGGCCCAGGGGAAGAGCCTTCTCTGTGGCGGCCATGGCCCTCTGGAACCAACTCCCCCCAGAGATTAGAATAGCCCCCACCCTCCTTGCCTTTCGTAAGCTTCTCAAAACCCACCTCTGCCGTCAGGCATGGGGGAACTAAGATAATCTTTCCCCCTAGGCTTCTATAATTTATGCATGGTATGTTTGTATGTATGATTGGTTTTATAACAAGGGTTTTTAGCTGTTCTTAGTATTGGATTTTTACATTCTGTTTTTGTCACTGTTGTTAGCCGCCCCGAGTCCACGGAGAGGGGCGGCATACAAATCCAATAAATAATAATAATATAATAATAATAATAATAATGATGATGATGAATGAATTAAGGCTGTTACTATTGCTACATTCCTTAAAAAGGAATAAACAATAAACTTTGGAATCTGAACTATTTTGTTGAATTGGGGATGAAAATAATGTACAGTAGGAAGAAACGGGTTGACCACTGCATGTTATTTCAGCTACTTGGACATGTATTCTTTAACCTGGAACTTATAGGTTATAAACCATTTAGAACTGGAAGAGTAGATAATATACTGTATACAGTACTTTTTGATAACATGCATCCATCAGACATCCAAATGTTTTACACTGATAAGAATGTTTAAGTTATATATATTTCAGATTGTATAAAATAAAAAGTGTGAATCTGAAGATTATCATTTCAAATAGCAAGTTAAATTGAGATGATAGGGAAAATGGAATATATCTCTGTTAATCTGCACCTTGTGTCCAATCACACTTGGCCAAGGAAAAATTCTATTCTGTTCTGTTCTATTCTAAATATAAATGGCAAAAAATGGAAGCAAATATAAATATATTTATATTTAATATAAAAATATTTATAAAATATATTTATATTATAAATATAAAAAGTAAATGGAAAAACGAGAAAGTTCAAGACATGCAAATGTAGAAAATGGTGAACATGTTCTTGGTTGCCAGGAAGGAAAGAATATTCCTTTCTAAAGCTATTTGAAAAGATAGAAAAGTTAGAATTACAGTTCCATCTCTTTAGGTCTACCATATTTAGGCTTTAAAAAAAACATTCTGGGTAACCAATAAATAGCAGCATCGTGAAGATTCTTCCCCCCCCCCCCCCCCCCCCCCCCCCCCCCCCCCCCCCACACACACACTTATCAATCTCATTTTGCAGCCCGGCTATTTTGCAGCCTACATCTCATTTTGCAGCTACAGAAAACTAAGTGATTCAGACACACAGGAAGTTTTCAATTTCCATTCCTTTAATCTCGCAATACATTCGCTTGCTTTGAGGGGGGGGGGGGGAGAATACACTTTAATAACACCTGGAAGACATACGATTCGAGAACGTTTAGGCTACAACTATCCCGCTGCTGCGTTTTTTTCCTTCCCAGCCGCCTGCTTTGTGCTTCCAGCTCTGGTTTCCTAGTCGGACTCTTAAACGCCGAACACCAAGTGCGGGAATGAGCAAACCACCACTGATGTTATAGAACTGTTTGAAGGTACTTCCGCCCTTACTTGCCTGTGCTTTTTATTCCATTTCCTGTATGAACGCCGGGCATTTTTGTGTATCAACTAAAGATTTGTTAAGGTAATCTCGATTTATGGAAGAATGGAGGGTGTATTAAAGGAGAGGGGTGCTCTGGGATGAGGTGGCAGGAAAAGGAAGGGAAAGAAATTATAATAAATTAACTATATATTAGATATATTAGTTATATATTTACTAAATATAACTATAAATTAACTGCCCTGGAATCCAGTATGATAATAAAGAAAAGGTGCATTTCACCGAATTATACGCAGCACAATTAATGCCGTGCTTTTAATGATCATTTGGACTTACAGAAAAATCACACGAATGTTTCATCGAAACTTGCTTGGGGAGGTAAATGAGTCATAACCCTTGCTGGAATCGTAATCGGATTAATACGGGGAAGGAAGGAAGGGGTGGTTTAGATCATAAACTGGATTGTCACTCGTGAGCAAGGAAGCGATTCGGATTGGTCATCGGTTCGAAAGTATCATTCAATGTATTTTTTTTCAACCCTTTTACAAATCGAAGGGCGGGAGGGAAACTCAGAAGTATAGGAACTTTACTACCTTTCCCCTTCCGTGCCAGCTATTATCTTCCCGTCCCGTGTGAAGTGAATGAAAACCTAGCTATGTTTCATTTTAATGCAGTGTTTCTCAATCTTGGCGATTTGAAGATGGGTGGACTTCAACTTCCTGAATTCCCCAGCCAGCGTTGCTGGCTGGGGAATTCTGGGAGTTGAAGTCCACCCATCTTCAAACCGCCAAGGTTGAGAAACACTGTTTTAGTGCCTTCACTGATCTTTGCCACTTTCTCTCTTTTCAACATGATTCCTGATCTTGAAAATGGTCGTTGTACGCTCAAGATCATTGTTGGCTTTCTGCTGCTGCTTTAACTTAACGTGGTACTTGGTATATGAGCAATTCATGGCCTGTTTCACAGTCAGCCCTTATCTAAATCTTTGGTGTTATAACTGAATCCTTGTACCAATAATAGAGTCAATTCCCTCTCACTGCGTTTCAGGAACTCAACATGATGTTCCTGATGTTCTTCTTGAAAATGGTAGTTGTATGCTCAAGATCATGGTTTTGGCTTTCTTTTGCTGCTTTAGCTTAACTTGGTACTCGGTCTAAGACGTCCATATAGAAGGTCCACCCTGGCCAAGTCTTTAGTGTTATAACTCAATCCTTGTACCAATAATAGGAGTCAATTCCCTCTCAATGTGGTTCAAGACCTCAGCGTGATTCCTGGTGTTCTTCTTGAAAATGATAGTTGTGTGCTCAAGATCATGGAGTATAATACGAAAAGTTTTATATTCCCTTCTGACTAGTGTATCTATGTTTCAGCAGAAAATATTTCTATTTTATTTTATATTTGCTTATTTGACACTATGACAATCATTAAGTGTTGTACTCATGATTCTCCATAAATGTATATTTTATTTTATGTACACTGAGAGCATATGCACCAAAGACAAATTCCTTGTGTGTCCAATCACACTTGGCCAATAAAGAATTCTATTCTATTCTATTCTATTCTATTTTTATTACATACACACATAGATAGTGTACCCAAAAGGGGTCCTAGCTCCAGTGCTAGGCAACAGTGGCTGGACTCTAATATTGCTGCTGTTAGTTTTCATAAGGAGGTTTGGGCTGAGACAGAAGGATTGATATTGTCTTTTCCCCAGGCTCATTGGTGAGCACTTCCTTCCATTGCCCGTGTGGTTTCATGGCACTGAGATACCAGCGCCGCTTATGGCGCTACGTGGAACGTGGTCGCCGTCGCAAGTTGCACAGGCTCCTGCGGCATCACAGAGAAGTCTTGGATCTGGGCGAAACGAAGGGACACAAAAACCGCACACCCTTGCACCGATGCTGTGCCCTCCTGGACCACAAAGCTGCCGTCCTTTTGCTGAAGTATGGGGCTGACCCCTCTCTTCCGGACCACCGTGGAGACACAGCTCTGCATTTGGCTGCCCGGCACGTAGCACGTGGAGGAGATCATGGTGAGACGAAGCTTTAGAACTTTATTTTGCGTCTTAATTAAAATACAAGGATGTCTACTTCCAAAAAGATGGAGATCTGTGCGGTCAGGTGGTAGGGAAAGTGAATAGAATGCTTGTTTCCAAATGTAAAATAATGCACTTGGGGAAAAGGAATCCTCAATCTGAGTATTGTATTGGCAGTTCTGTGTTAGCAAAAACTTCAGAAGAGAAGGATTTAGGGGTAGTGATTTCTGACAGTCTCAAAATGGGTGAGCAGTGTGGTCGGGCGGTAGGAAAAGCAAGTAGGATGCTTGGCTGCATAGCCAGAGGTATTACAAGCAGGAAGAAGGAGATTGTGATCCTGCTATATAGAGCGCTGGTGAGACCACATTTGGAATACTGTGTTCAGTTCTGGAAACCTCACCTACAAAAAGATATTGACAAAATTGAACGTGTCCAAAGACAGGTTACAAAAATGGTGAAAGGTCTTAAGCATAAAACTTATCAGAAAAGACTTAATGAACTCAATCTGTATAGTCTGGAGGACAGAAGGAAAAGCGGGGACATGATCAAAACATTTAAATATGTCAAAGGGTTAAATAAGGTTCAGGAGGGAAGTGTTTTTAATAGGAAAGTGAACACAAGAACAAGGGGGCACAATCTGAGGTTAGTTGGGAAAGATCAGAAGCAATGTGAGAAAATATTATTTTACTGAAAGAGTAGTAGATGCTTGGAACAAACTTCCAACAGACGTGGTTGGTAAATCCACAGTAACTGAATTTAAACATGCCTGGGATAAACATATATCCATCCTAAGATAAAGTGCAGGAAAGAGTATAAGGGCCGACTCGATGGAACATGAGATCTTTTTCTGCTGTCAGTCTTCTATGTTTCTGTGTTTCTCTCTCTCATCTACTGGACTATATGGAGATCGTAAATACCAATATTTATTTATTCATTGGATTTGTATGCCGCCCCTCTCCGTAGACAGATTGTCTGTTGAATAAATTAATGTTCTATATTGTTCCAAGTTAAAATACAATAGAACCATGATGGCGAACCTATGTCACGCCTGCCACAGGTGACACACAGAGCCATATCTGAGGGCAGCTGATTTTTGGCCTTCTGGAGGGCAACAGGAGATCATTTTCACCGTCCCTAGGCTTCAGGAAAGCCTCCGGAGCCTTGGATGGCGAAAAATGGACCCAATGGGCCCGGAAATTCAGAAACTCAAAGCGCACAGTGCTTTTTCACATTCCCCCCCCCCCCCCCGAACAAGAATCTTTTATTGTGCCTTCCACATGTTACCAGATTCCAGTTTCTCTTCAACTGTAAATACCCACTGGGTGACCTTTAGTCTGTCCTGCCCACCCTAGCCAAACATTAATTGCAACTTTGTTATTGGAGTGATAAAAAATTAACAATAACATGATTGGAAACGACCCCATCCCCTCAATGAAGTGTCTTGAAGCACTGGGGAAAAAAGAGAGAGCTACTGATAGTCCGTAACTTATGACCATTTGTTTAGCAGGTTTTGAAAGTTCCCACAGCAGTAGGAAAAGTGACTTATGACCAGTCCTCACAGTTATGACTGTTAACATTGCCCACACGGTCACATGATTGGGATTTAGGCATTTGGCAACCAGCACATATTTATGACGCAGAGGTCCTTTTTTTTCAGGAGGCAACTGGACTTTCTTGTGGTTTTATTTTTCGTCCAGGAAGCTTCTCATCCAAGAAGCTTTTTCAGCTGCCAGATAAACACAGATAAACCTCCAAGTGCTTCAACAACCCTCAAGTGGGATGTAAATGACCAGCAGTCTGCAAGAAATATCAATCCTTCCATTCCCCACCAACCAGTCAGAGCTGAAGAAGTTTCTTGGATGAGAAGCGAAACATCTGCAAAAGAAAAACCTAGGAAGTCCAGTTGCCTCTTGAAAAAAAATCACCTTTGGGACAACCATGACCTGGATGACTGAGAATCTCTATAGACTTTCACATATTTAAGACATTTGTAAGGCATCCCTGGGTCATGTGGTCATCACTTGTAACCTTCCCAGGGTTCTTCCAACAATGAGGGAAGCGGGATTTGCTTAACGGCCACAGTAATTTGCTTAACAACTGTTAAAAAGGTAAATGATTCATTTAATGACGGAATCGCTTAGCAAAGGAAGTTCTGGCCCAACTATGATTGTAAGTCTCGACTGGAGGCTAAAATATATGAAGAGCGGTTGCAGGAACTGGGTATGTCTAGTTTAATGAAAAGAAGGACTAGGGGACACATGATAGCAGTGTTCCAATATCTCAGAGGTTGCCACAAAGAAGAGGGAGTCAAACTATTCCCCAAAGCACCTGAGAGTAGGATAAGAAGCAATGGGTGGAAACTAATCAAGGAGAGAAGCAACTTAGAACTAAGGAGAAATTTTCTGACAGTTAGAACAATTAATCAGTGGAACCATTTGCCTCCAAAGTTGTGAATGCTCCAACACTGGAAGTTTTAAGGAAGATGTTGGATAACCATTTATCTGAAGTGGTGTAGGGTTTCCTGCGTAAGCAAGGGGTTGGACGAGAAGACCTCCACGTTCCCTCCTAACTCTGCTGCTGTTGTTGTTTACAATTAAATAGGAAAACAGTCATAGAAACCTTTACAAGATTAGGAGCCAAAACATAGTTCTAGGTATTTGGTCAGTTCTCAAGGGTATTTTTCCCTGGTTCCCATTATCTAGCATTTCTCTTCTTCCAGAAAAAGTTGAGGTGTAAGAAAAGATTCGGAGAGGAACATGAATTCTGGTAATATTTTTTCCTTATTTATTTCAGATTTTTGTTCCTGGGTCACAGAGGAGAGAGTAGTAGATGCTGGAGCACATGAATTGCTGAGCAAATGTTTTTGATACTTTTAAAATAAACTGCTATACTATGACCACAATCCAATTCATTAGATTCATTGAGGGAGTAACCAAAAATTATATACTGTAATGCCCTGTGCATCTAAAGAAGGAGTTTGTGGTTTACTAGAGTTATGCTAGTTATGCAATTATATTATTAGTCTTTAAAGGTTGGTGAGGCACTGTGTTTAATAGTCTTAACGTGCTCTTTTTTTGTAAGAGAAGCCTGTTTTACTACTGTACAGTACAGTATTGACAGTGGGTGTAGCAACTATGAATATTCAAACACAACTTGCTGCAATTTGCTCAGAAGTCACTAAGTGGCGCTAATTGTTAATGTTGATTTTTCTTCTCAGTGTATGAAAATCTGTTCCTACCCTTGCGAATCCACTGTCCGTCTGCCATGAATATCAAGAATAGAGCTGGGAAAACCCCTGGAGACCTCTTGAACACAGCAGCGGAAGATAAATGGGTAATGATGGGCACTAAACCCATCAGTAAGGTGGTCAGCAGGAAGAGATTGTTGAAACTTGAAAATTTAATGGAGAGTGGGGGAAGGGAGAGAGAGAGAGAAAAGAAAAATATCCATATCATTTATTTTATCTGTTATTACTTTTATGTTTTCTAATAATATTTTAGGATCATCGCCTTCTTACGTGTTTCTTGATGAAGAAGGAGGGAAGGAAAGGAAAGAGAGGACAGGAAAGGGAAAGGAAAAGAAAGGAAAAAGGGAAGAAACATACGTAGAAACGTAGAAGATTGACGGCAGAAAAAGATTGTCACTATGGATTTACCAACCAAGTCTGCTGAAAGTTTGTTCCAAGCATCTACTACAAACTTCCAGCCGACATGGTCAGTAAATCCATAGTAACTGAATTTAAACATGCCTGGGATTAACATATATCCATCCTAAGATAAAATACAAGAAATAGTATAAGGGCAGACTAGATGGACCGTGAGGTCTTTTTCTGCCGTCAATCTTCTATGTTTCTATGTATGGAAGAAGGAAGGATCATCAACTGTTTGGGTTTGGTTATCTTTTCTCAGACAAAGAGTTTTATGTTTTAATTCTCCACAGTGCCCTGAGGAAACAATTGAGGAAAATGAAGCAGAATGTGAGGCTGAGAGAGAGTGGAGACGCAAGCTTCTCAATGAATATGAAGATGAGTTTCAAGAGATACCATGGCAGCATGAAGGTAAAGCTAGACTTTTTTTTGGGAAGTGAAGATCTCCCAGTCCATAAAGTGGTCTCCCCTGTAGAGGTCTGAGCCGTGATCGTGACAGATGAGTTCGTGAAGTTGCCATCAAAGAAGGTTTAGCACAGTGGTTACAATGCAGTATTTCAGGCTGATTCAATTCTGACCAGTTCAAGATTGTCTCATCCTTTTGAGGGCAATAAAATGAGGTCCCAGATAGTAGCAGGCCGACCGCTTAGAGAGGGCTGTAATGATTATATATTGTATTGTATTGTATTGTATTGCATTGCATTGCATTGCATTGCATTGCATTGCATTGCATTGCATTGCATTGCATTGCATTGCATTGCATTGCATTACATTACATTACATTACATTATATTATATTATATTATATATGCACACACTCAAATACATACACACACATGTCCTAAGTGCTGTTGGTTTTGCCATTTAGATCAAGTTGTCAGGCCCCCTAGACCTTTTTTAAAAAATTAAAATTCGCTCAATCAGTTTGACCAGAGATTCTGGGGTTTTTTTCATTTTATGAAGCAATCTTTTTGCTGTTATTTAAGCAATTTGCGATATTTGGGCTTTGGAAGCTCCCTTGTTTTACTATCTTAGAAAGTAGGAGATTTTTTTGACATCAACTAGATTCGAAAGGGACCTTCTTGGAGAGTGATGCTTATTTTCTCGTTCTTTTCCAGAAGATTTTTCCAACTCAGAAACGTTCGAGGAATGGACTGATCGCATACACCGAGAATACCGGCAAAAACGTAGGCAAGAAGAGGAACGGCGTCACCCGAGGCCTAAAAAAGAAGCTCCGAAGTCTTCTGCTCAACACCAGCGCTTCCTGGAACAAGAGCATCTGGAGTACCTAAAACGTGCCCAAGCCAAGGAGGAAGAGGTTCAGGCAGCTAAGAGAAGACGTTACGAGGAAGGCTGCAGCCATGTTTTCTCCTCAGACAGTTCACGTCCATTGTGTTACAAGGACATTCCCTGGCCAAGCTTGACTGGGACTCCTGAGGAAATGGCCGCAGCAGCCCTTCGTGGTGTAGATCCTTCAGACAAAAGCGCTTATCGGCGCTTCCTTCGGCGTCAGCAGGCTTTGTGGCATCCGGATAAGTTTGCACAACGTTGCGGCACACGCTTGGCCGAACCGGATCGCCATCGGATCTTGGACACTGTCACAGCGTTGTCCCAAGCTTTCAATCGCTTGGCTGAAGCCGCCAAATAAACCTTGCTGCTTGTCAACATCAGTATTTCTCGGCCTCAGGTACTTCAAGATGCGTGGACTTCAACTCCCAGAATTCCATTCGGCATGCCATCTGTGGAATTCTGGGAGTTGAAGTTCACGCATCTTAAAATACCTGAGGATGAGAAACACTGGTCTATATGACTGAAATGTGTTAAGGTGCTTGAACAGAGAGAAAATGTCTTGGGGTTTTTGCCCTATTTATAAAATAAAACTATAAACTGTTGCTTTTGAATGTCTTTAGTTGGTCTAAGCCAGTAATGGCGAATCTTTTTTGAGTTGGGTGCCCACACCCATAATACAATGCATTCCACCACACGCATGTGCACAAATCCCATGCTGCCCTCCTATGCATGCACACAACCCCCCCCCCCAAACTCTGCTTCAACCCCCCCCCCCCCCCCCCATGCATGTATACAGGCCTCACTGAAGCCTCTGGACTTCTGGTTGGGCCCTTGGGTTGTTTTTCATTGTCTGGAGGGTTCAGGACACTAACCAGTGCGTGTATATGTGCTGGAGCTGACATTGGGCAACACCTCACGTGCCCTCAGATCTGGCTCGATAGGTGCCATGGGTTCACCATCATTGGTCTAGACCAGTGGTTCTCAACTTTTCTAATGCTGCGACCCCTTAATACAGTTCCTCATGTTGTGGTGACCCCCAACTGTAAGTCCAGCGCCAATTCTCCCAACAGAGCTTTAAGCTGATTGGCAGGGAGGTCAGAGGGACACCCCCACTGTAAACACCTGATTGGTCAAATTGTAAAAATATGTTCCCAGGTGCCAGAATAGAAACTTTAGTTCCTAACACCAGGGGAAATTTGTCTTTTCCCATGGTCTTAGGCGACCCCTGTGAAACGGTCGTTCGACCCCCCAAAGGGGTCCCGACCCCCAGGTTGAGAACCACTGGTCTAGACAGACTGAGTAACAGTAAATTTTTTTAAAAAGAAATCATTATTATTGTTTGCTTGCTTGCTTGCTTGCTTGCTTGCTTGCTTGCTTGCTTGCTTGCTTGCTTGCTTGCTTGCTTGCTTGCTTGCTTGCTTGCTTGCTTGCTTACTTAATTACTTACTCACTCACTCACTCACTCACTCATTCACTCACTCACTCACTCACTCACTCACTTATTATATTTGTATGCCGCCCTTCTCCGAAAACTCAGTCCGGCTCACAGAGTAAATATAAAAACACAGCGTACAGTGCAAATCTAATACATTAAAAAAGTCTATAGCTAAAAACCCTATGTATTACTCAATCAAACGGTACAATCACACCATGTATCACAATTATTAGTCGGGGGGAGGGGGGGCAAATATAATTGCCTCAGGCCTGGCAACATAGATGAGTCTTAAGACTCTTGCGGAAGGCAAGGAGGGTGGGGGAAGTACGACTCTGGGAGGAGCTGATTCCAGAGTGTCAGGGCCCCCACAGAGAAGGCTCTTCCCCACGGCCCCGCCAAACAACATTGTCTGGTTGACAGGACCTGGAGAAGGCCAACTCTGTGGGGCCTAACCGGCTGCTGGGATTTATGTGGCAGAAGGCGGTCCCGTAAGACCGTAAGGATTCTTCACTGGGCAATTATGTGTTAACAACCCACCACCACCACACACACATACATGGTTGAGTTTCATGTGTAAACCAGATCAATACGGCTTGTTAAAATCCTTTTTTAAAAGAAAATTTGGCTTAGTTCCTTCAGCTATTCCCAACCTTCACACGGATATCTTGGTTTGAAGCTCAGCCAGTGAAAACAGCCACATGCTCAGATATCACGTATCTGAGGCAAGCTTCCAATTTGTGTACTAGCTCATATTCTGGGTGAGGCTGAATTAACCAAGTTTTCTCCTGGGTCTGAATTCATGGTGCCCTTTCTAGATTTCAAGAGTAATAATAATAATAATAATAATAATAATAATAATAATAATAATAATAATAATAATGTTGTGATTCAGCCTGAGGCTGCTCAGGGACCAGCTGTGTCTCTGCTGGCTCCATGCCCAGAGGAGGAGGACAGCAAAGAGGAGGGGGCTGAACAGTCGGACGGGGGAGAGGAAAATCAGGAATGGGATGAAGGAGAACAGCATGAGAGCCCTGGGGGGGGGGCTCTCCCCAGCCAGTAGTTTGGAATCATTAGGTGATGACGCACAAGCTGTCATTGACATACGACAGAGACAGTCAGATCAAAGAAAGGAGCAATTAAAGAAGTATTATCAGCACTGAATTAGGAACAGCTGGGGTTGGGTGTGGTCCTCCTTAGCAGGGTTTAAAAGGCAGGCAAGCCCTTGAAGCCATGTGGAGTGTTATCAGTTTGGAGTTGCGTTATCCTGTCTTGTTTCTCGGCGTCTCTGTTCCTGGCTTGTGGCCCAGCAGCTTTGCAAGACCCGTGGGAGGTGTAGATCTGCTATCTACAGCCTCGGGTTGGCAGCAAGAATTCTGTATTGCTGCATGGACTTTTGCCTTTGTGGATATATCTGAAGATACAGCATTTTCTTGTTTGTAAGGACATTTTCTGTTACCTGTGTTTTTCTTGAATTTTATAAAACTGCCTTTGCCTTTTACCAGTGTGTCTGGCTTCTCTTTTTGGGTTGGTATTGGCTTCTGGAGTGACCCAGACAGAACAAATAATAATAATAATAATAACAACAACAACAACAACAACAACAATAATAATAATTAAATAATAATAATTATTATTATTTATTAGATTTGTATGCCGACCCTCTCCGCAGACTCATTAAGGTTCCTGATGCCGCGAATATTTTAACATTACCCAAGGAATAGAGATTCTCAGTCATTCAAAGGAGCTTTTTCAGGAGCCAACTGGATTTTCTTGTAGTAGTAGTGTTTTTTTAAAAAAAATAAAAAATAAGACATTTCATTTCTCATCCAAGAAACTTCTTCAACTCTGACAGGATAGTTTATCTGATAAACCTCCAAGTACATCCAATGACCCCGCTAAAAGGATGCAGATTACCAGCTATCTGCAAGGAATATAAATCCTTCCATTCCCCATTATCCTGTCAGAGCAGAAGAAGCTTCTACTCTGAGAAGCGAAACATCTTCAAAAGAAAAAACAAGTTGCCTCCTGAAAAAAAGCACAATTTGGGATTACCGAAAGAGATGGAAGGATATTTTTCATATCTGGATGTGTGGCAATTAGATTATT
This sequence comes from Erythrolamprus reginae, assembly GCF_031021105.1. Taxonomy (NCBI): domain Eukaryota; kingdom Metazoa; phylum Chordata; class Lepidosauria; order Squamata; family Dipsadidae; genus Erythrolamprus; species Erythrolamprus reginae. The sequence continues at coordinate 34,382,798 of NC_091951.1, read as the reverse complement.
TTCCCTGAATTTTTACAGCACTCCTATATAGTTGTCAATTTCTTCATGACCGTTAACGGCATTTAACCAACCTTCATGAGTCAGCGATGAATATTTCCAGATGATGAAAAAGGAAACTGCTTTGAACTGTACAGTGAAGAGGTCAAACCGTGCCTTCTTGAGAAAACATGCCTGCTCTGGAGTACTCTCTACTTCTTCACTGCTTACATTACAATTTGGACATTTTATGTTTACAGACACTATAAACCAATACAGTACCAATACAGGCATAAAATATCACCATAAAACTCAAAAGTCTGAAGCAGATAGTACAGCACCGTAGAAGTATTTGAAGACTCAGCCTAAATGGAAATAGTTCCATAAATATTTACTGAGAAATCCTTAAAAGAAGGGGAAGTTTGAGAACAATTGGTTGACGAGAGACGAGACGTATTTGAAGAATTTCCCCAAGAAAATCCAAAGATGATTAAAAGCACGTTCTCAGAAGTAGCGTTCGGAAAACTGAAATTCAGGAAGAGCTTCCGGCTGTGACTTAGTTTGGGATCATTGTTATTTCTGCTGGCTTTAGTGAGGGGCAAGAAATAGCAGTGAAGGAAGCAGGAAATGGATGCATGTTGCGATGCAACTTTTTGAATAGAACCTGAAAATAGCAGAATTCTGCCAGGAATCCAGTGAGAGAAAAGAGAATGAAGTTGGGAGAAGTGGAGAGAGAAAGAAAAGAAAGGGAGGGGGGGGGAAGAATGAAGAAAGATGTGAGAGTGAGTAAAGAAAGGGTAAATTTTCTGGAAGAACCTCCAGATAACCAGAGGATAATCAGAACTGCAGAAAAAACAATTGCTGCCAACCTGCCTTCCATTGAGGACCTGTATACTGCACGAGTCAAAAAGAGGGCGGGGAAAATATTTACTGACCCCTCACATCCTGGATCACAAATTGTTTCAACTCCTACCCTCAAAACGTCGCTACAGAGCACTGCACACCAAGACAACTAGACACAAGAACAGTTTTTTTCCGAACGCCATCACTCTACTAAACAAATAATTCCCTAAACACTGTCAGACTTTCTACTAAATCTGCACTTCTATTCTACTAGTTTTTCTCATCATTCCTATCACCCATTTCCTCCCATGTTGATTGTATGACTGTGACTTGTTGCTTATATCCTAAGATTTTTATTAATATTGCTTCCTCGTTGCTTATTTGACCCCTATGACAATCATTAAGTGTCGTACCACATGATTCTTGACAAAAGTATATTTAATTTTATGTGCGCTGAGAGCATATGCACCAAGACAAATTCCTTGTGTGCCCAATCACACTTGGCCAATAAAAATTCTATTCTATTCTATTCATAACCAACAATGGAAGGAGATGGTGATACCAGTAGTAAAGGCCAGATATCATTTCAGTTTTATACTGTACAGTGATGGGCTGTTGCCAGTGCAGGCCACTTTATAGAGTGGTAGTAAAATTGAGAAAGTGTGCGCAGCTGTGCATGAACGGTGCATGTATGCGCAGCCCCACGTCACATTTGGCTTCTGCGCATACACAGGAAGCCAAATATCACATGAGGATACTCACCCCGTGAGATTTTAGCTATTTTTGCTGGGTTTTTTGCTTCCACGCATGCGCAGAAGCAAAGAAATCAGCAAAAATCGCTGGAATCTTGCACGTTGAAGCATGTGCACCCGTACGGGCAGCCCTTCATTGTTTATACACTTTTTTTCATATTTATTTATTTATTTATTACTTAGATTTGTATGCCGCCCCCTCTCCGAATCCACAAGTACAAGAGAGTCCTCAATGTATAACCCAGTGGTGGGTTGTAAATGATTTTGCTACCAGTTTGCATACAGATGTGCACAGTAATGGGCAGCCAAAATTTTTATTGCCATACTGGGGGTGTGGCTTATTTTGTGGGAGTGGCTTAATGGTCATGTGGCTGCGTAGGAGTGGCTTGCTGGCTGTGTGATCAGGTGGGAGTGGCTTGAACAATCATCATTGTTGAAATGAACTGTTAAGTCCTCAACTTACAACCTCACCAGTGTCGCTTGTTGGGGTGAGAATTTGCTTCATGTTTCCCGCGCTCTCCTTCCTGGGTCACCCCTGCATAAGGCTGGGTAGCTAGGCGAACGGGTGCCGATCAGCTGTTGAGAAAAGAGGGGGGAGGAAAAGGGCTCCCTGCAACTTCTGCCGCTTTCCGAGGAGAAGGATGGGAGGGGGGATTTAAAATATTGGAAAGCCGAGGGATAGTTACAAGGTTCGGCTCGGCTCTCCTTTTTACCCTACTGCTGCTGCTGCTGCACGCTCCTCGCTTTTTTCCTCTTTCCTCCTCCCTGGCCTCGGAAGGTGGCCATGTGAGGCTGGAGGGCAGCCGGGCAGGAGAGAGGGAGGAAGGAGGAAAGGGGAAAAAAGCGAGGAATGCAGACCCAGCAGAAGCAGCAGGGTAAAAAGGAGAGCTAAGCCGAGACTGGTAATCCAGGAAGTGACTGCCGCCAGTCAGCTGGACCTAGGCACGCAGCTTCATTTCCACTGGTGGAACTGTGTTCCACCCCGTCCTGCCTGCTGCCCACCCCTGCATGTGCAGAAGCATCCCTGGCAGGTGGCCGGAGCCTCCTGCCGCCAGTGCTACCGGTCCAAACCAGGAGTAACCACCTGTCAGCGCCCCAAATAGCATCTGAGAAATAAATCAGATTCCAGTCCAATTCTCTCATCCAAGGTTCAATTTATTAACAGTGTTGGTCACACTGTTGCCAATCCCGAATACTAACTTCCTTTCAATAACCCAGCCAGGTTAAGGTTCATCCCCCACACCCACAAGTTCATCACGAGAACCAGCCTGAGTGCAGGGATTACACGGACCTCCTCCTTACTCCACTGGTGCAGAACACCACCACTGGTATGACCACAATTTAGCTCCAAATTCCTATTGCTAAGGAAGAGAAATGTGAGCTTTGCCCCATTTCATCACTTTTCTTGCCTCAATTATTGAATCACTACAGTTGTTAAGGTAGTAACCTGGTTGTTAAGTGAATCTGGTTTTTCCCCATTGACTTTGCCTGTCAGGAAGTCCCAAAAGGGGGTCACATGATCCCAGGACAATGCAACCGTCATAAATGTGAGCCAATTGCCAAGTGTCTGAATTTTGCTCCCCTGACCATGTGGATGCTACAATGGTCGTTAAGTATGAAAAATGGTCATAAGTCGCGTTTTTCAGTGCCATTGTTGACTTTGAATGGTCATTAAGCAAGCCGTTGTAAATTGAGGAATGCCTGTACTTTAGGAAAAAAAGCTCTTGGAATGCACCACTTTGTTGTCATATTGATGGAGGATTTGAAAAATTTTGTAGAATCAAAGGAAAACAAGTTGGTCTTGATGAAACCAGAGTCAGAATTGTCTTTGGTTTCATTGCAGATATAACAAGCAGTAGGAAATTCAAGTTTTGTGGGGTGGGGTGGTGAATCCATGCCTTTTGGTCAGAGGAGGGTCTATTTGCAACATTTTTTATCTTAAAAGTGTTAGTCGAAAAAATGATGTCGATTGTAACCACTACAAACTTTCTCTATAGGAGTGGTAGAAAAAGTCCCTTTTCGTCCCTGTTCTAGCTTTGCACGAAAAAGATGGTAAGCCATGTCCACAACAGACGTTGTCAGGGCAGCACAAGTAACACACCGAGTAACACTTCTGCTGCAGGTCCAAGGGAGGAAACCTTTGAGAGGAGGTCACGCTAAAAAAAATATAAGAAAAAAGCCAATGGAAATCACCTCCCAACTTCTTACAAATCTTCTTGCAAATCAGGAGATTCCAAGGGGCAGAGCTTCCAGTCATTAAATCCAAACAGACCTGGTTATTTGCTTTTGAGGCGGGGAGAATTATGAAAACAGATATCCCAAGCAACAGAAAAGGAATCAGTGTTTTATCGAATAGAATAACTTTGTAAACCATCTAGTGATTTTAGTCCAACCCCCGCTCTTTCAGAAGACCCAACCCGTTTCTGACAAGTGGCTGTGTAGTCTCTTTTTTAAAAAATGGAATAGGAATAGAATCAAATAGAATTGAATAGAATTCTTTATTGGCCAAGTGTGATTGGACACACAAGGAATTCGTCTTTCGTGCATATGCTCTCAAGCTTCCTGGGATGAATCTCCCACAACTTCTCTTTCAACTTCTGAAAGAACTTCACAAATTCTTTCCAAAACCTGGCAAATCTGGCCCACAGTGTACCATTGTATGAGATAGCTCAGGCAATCTCACACTACTCACAAGAGCCTACAAAACTTTTGCCAGACCCATCCTAGAGTACTGCTCATCTGTCTGGAACCCATACCACATCTCAGACATCAACACCCTTGAAAATGTCCAAAGATATTTCACCAGAAGAGCCCTTCACTCCTCCACTCGAAACAGAATATCCTACGAAAATAGACTAACAATCCTGGGCTTAGAAAGCCTAGAACTACGGCGCCTAAAACACGATTTGAGTATTGCCCACAAGATCATATGCTGCAACGTCCTACCGGTCAATGACTACTTCAGCTTCAATCACAACAACACAAGAGCACGCAACAGATTCAAACTTAATACGAACTGCTCCAAACTTGACTGTAAAAAATATGATTTCAACAATCGAATTATCGAAGCGTGGAACTCATTACCGGACTCAATTGTGTCAACCCCTAACCCCCAACATTTCTCCCTTAGACTCTCCACGATTGACCTCTCCAGGTTCCTAAGAGGCCAGTAAGGGGCGTACATAAGTGCACTGGTGTGCCTTTTGTCCCCTGTCCAATTGTCTTTCCTTTCTCTCACTTATCATATATATTTTCTTTCTTTCTTTCATATATCCTCTCCTCTAAGTTCACTTTACCCTTATATATATTACCACATGTCTATTTTTCTTCCTATGTATTTGTGTATTGGACAAATGAATAAATAAAAAAATTAAAATAAACTTCTCTTTCAACTTCTGAAAGAACTTCACAAATTCTTTCCAAAACCTGGCAAATCTGACCCACAGCGTACCACTGCTTTGCTTAACTGCAGCGATCGCTTAACAGTTGTGGCTGTTGCTTAACAACTGCCACAAAAAAACCCTCATAAAATTGTGTCAGTCATGTGGGTGATCCATTTTAAAAACTGTCATGCACAGGCTCCATTATGGTTATAAGATGAGGAGGATATGTACATGAAGGTGAAATATTTCCTTCAGCTCCAGTGGGTTTCATTTTGCTAGGACTGAACTACAATATATTGTGGAGTTGGATGGAAAATTGCTCTGCATTTCTCTTTGGCAATAGAGTTCTATTACAATCAGCTGGGTGGGCATGGTTCCAAATTAGAACTTTTTACATCAAAGAGGATCTTTTTATATACTTTTGCATGCTGGTGTGTACTACTATTTTTATAACATCATTTTTAACCATATATAGCAAGACAATCATCCCCTCTTTCTAAGCTATGCTGCATATATGTTCCTCTTAAAATTTTCCATGCAGCACATTTAAAGAAATACTTGGTATTTAGCAGATTTAAATATTTCCTACTTCAGAGGGTGGCTCCAAAGATGGTGTTGCTTTGAGCACCCTCATTTCTTAAACTACTCCTTACCAGCAGCTTGAGTTGCTGTTAGCAGCCACAGAGAAATTCTACTTTTTTATTTATTGGATTTGTATGCCACCCCTCTCCGTAGACTCCGTAGACTTTTTCATGTTGTCCTCTAACTTGTCCTCTAACTCCCTGTAGCAAAACTCTGAGACCAGGGAGATTAAATATTTACTTATTTATTCTTGCGATTTATAAATTAGGAGAAGCAGACACCAATTCAATTGTTATTTTTAAGCATGTGCACATATATTCTGATTTTCTCTCTCTCTCTCTCTCTGTCTCTCTCTCGCACACACACACACACACACATATATATCCAGGGGTAGTTATAGAAGAAATGACAGACATCACAATCTCCAAAACTTTTAAAAAATTATTTACTTACTAAGGTAAATAGGAGGGAGAAGGTATGTTAAATATGTTTGCCACCTTGAGTTATTTGTAAAAATAAGGATGAGAAGAGCATGTCATTTTATTCCCCTACACTGTGCTCTCTCCAAAGGTCCCTTTACCTGTACAAGGAAAACTTCTGCCCCATGGTTTTAGGGGAAGAAGGAAATTAGATAGCCTGAAGTCTATTTTAGAACAAATAGGAAAACTGTAAAATGAGTCTACGGAGGGGGGAGGCATACAAATGGAATAAATAAAATAAATAAATAAATAAATAAATAAATAAATAAATAAAATAAAATAAAATAAACTGCAGACTTCTGCAATGATTTTTCTCCGGAGAGTTAAATACAGAGGAAGGAAGGAAGGAAGGAAGGAAGGAAGGAAGGAAGGAAGGAAGGAAGGAAGGAAGGAAGGAATATGAATTGAAATTTAGCTTCTACAAGAAGGAAACTAAACTTGGAATTCTCCATGTATGATTCTTCTCTTCCTCTGTTTTCTTCATATTGTCCTTTTCCTAATAAACTTATTTTCTATTTGGAAATTTAACTTCATAGGTTTTCAAAAGAAATTGCTCACTAATATCTGCAAACATGCAAGTATGCACCTTACACAGCTGATTAACTCTTGTGCTCTGGAACTGCCTGCCCATTATGTTGAGCTCTGGATTTTGGCCTTTGGACAGGAAGGTTAAGCCCATCCTTCTACTGGATGTGAGCCAAAGGGAAATCTCCTGGATAGGTTGAAAGCCAAATAATTCTTCTGCTGGGGAGATCAAAGGGTTCAACTTAATTGGTGGCATCTTCTCATGATTCATTAATTCACTATCCCACTCACTCACTTACTCATTCACACATAGAAAATGAGTAGATTGGGAACTTGAAGGTGTGAGGACCTCAGCTATTGTGTAGTGGGCTTCAGTAGGCAAGTAGGCAAGAAGCAAACCAGCATAGCTACAACAGGGGTGGGTTGCTACCAGTGTAGCCTAGAGCTCCATTCTGGTAGCGCTCCGCGGATTGTACAATTTGCGTGCAATGGCTCCATTGCTGTCTTTGCTGGTCTTTTATCTCTTTTATTGATTTTTTTGCTTTCATTTGCTTGCACATGTGCAGAAGCAAAATTTTGTGAGGGAATGCTCACACTCATGTGGTTGTTTGCTTCTGCACATGTGCACAGAAATAAAAGTTCACCAAAATCTTGCACATGTGCATCCCTTTGAAAGATTTTGGTGGGTTTTTTGTTTCCTGCGCATGCACGGAAGTAAAGTTGTGTGGTGGAAACATGTGCGTGTGAGTGTAGCAAGCATGTGCACACACGAATCATCATGGTAAATGTGCAGCACACTGGTAGGCAGGTAAGCAGAATCCACCCCTGTTACAACAGCATTTATTGACTCAAAACTGGAACTGAGAAACTGCAGGCAATCCCCTATAATTTATACTCTGGGCCCACAGGGCCTTAAGCAATCATATTACAGTGATACCTCTACTTATGAACTTAATTTGTTCCGTGACCAGGTTCTTAAGTAAAAAAGCTTGTAAGAAGAAGCAATTTATTCCATAGGAATCAATGTAAAAGCAAATAATGCATGTGATTGGGGAAACCATAAGGAGGGTGGAGGCTTTGTTTCCTCCCCGCCTTTTCTGGCCCTGTTTCCTCCCAAGAGATTCCTAGAGAGACCCCACGGAGGCTTCTTCCCACCATTTCTGGCCCTGTTTCCTCCCAGGAAATTCCTAGAGAGGCCCCACGGAGGCTTCTCCCTGCCTTTTCCGGTTACAGTTTCAGAGGCTCCAGTTTGTAGGTGGAAAATAGTCCTTGAGAAGAGGCAAAAAAAATCTCTAACACCCAGTTCTTATCTAGAAAAGTTTGTAAATAGAGGCATTCTTAGGTAGAGGTACCACTGTACTGTACTTGAAAAAGGCCATCCAAATATGAATGTTCTAAATTTCCCTCCAAAAACAGTTGTAGTTAATAGTTAGGGTCAGCTAGGGGTTACTTTCACTTTAGTAGGGCTTACCACAAATATATATACAGTATATTCAATACATAATATCAATCTCCAGAATTCTGAGAGTTGAAGTTCCCACATCTTCAAGTTGCCAAGGTTGAAGAAACACTGGCTCAGAACATCTGGAGAAAAACACCTGAATTCAGGTAACACTGAGGGGACAAATAAACTGACCTCAACAACTCTCAGAAAGAGAGCTAACAACCACATGACTTCAAGGAATATAAATCCTTCCATTCACCAACATTCTGTCAGAAGTGAAGAAGCTTTTTGAATGAGAAGCAAAACATCTTCTAGAAAAACAAGAAAGTCCAGTTGCCTTTTGAAAAAAAGCATCTTTTTTGGAACAAGCATGGCCTGTTTGACTGTGTAACTCCATAGACATCTGGAGAAAACCATAGAAGAAATGATTGGGTGCAAAAGATTAATTGTCCACTCTGAATCTGGCTAGGAATCGAAAGGAGTGAGGAGAAAGGATTACTAGGGATGGCCGGCGGAAACTATCAAATAGCTGACATTCTCTAAAACTGCGGCAAGTTGTAGAATCTCTGGAATCTTAAAAAAAAATTCTCTGATTGCAAACCAGAAGTAATTCCTCCATTTCACAATCCTCCGAGAAATGATATTGATCTCTCGTGGGGCCTACTGGAAGGAAGGAAACTGCTGTCTGGACTCATCCTTTTAAGAACAAGAAAATCCGATGGGAGAGTATATCTCTTTAACGTCGCTTCTAACCAAGAGCTCAAATTCCAAGAAAGCTTTTAGCAAGGCCATTTCGTCTTCCGGATTCATGTATACAATCTTGGCCAAGCATTTATAAGTCTCTTCTGAAGGCAAGATTGCGGGAGAGATGTTAGGAGAAAAAATTCTCTCTCCGTTGAGCGAGGGGGAAAAAATTCTGACATTTCCCTCACAAATCCCTTCACATGTACATCCTTATATGTAATTGGATACTCAATTTCCTTATTGACAGGCCACAGTTTGTGTGAGCTGGGAGAAAAGTTTCCAATGCCATCTCCTTGAGTACGAATTCCCCACAGAGCTGTCTCTTGAGTCTATTTGATGAATCATATTGTGAAGTATGCAAATGACATGGCAGTGGTGGGTCGTATTTGGGACGACAATGAAGGTCCTTGTAGGGAAGAGGGGAAGGTTATGGTGGACTGGTGCAATAAAAGTAATCCTGGTTCTAAATGTTAATAAAACAAAGGAGATCGTCGTAGATTTTAGAAAGAGCTGGTTTAGTCATACTCCACTCAGTATCAAGTGTACAACTATAGTGGTGATCAACAGTATTAAGTATCTTGGGGTGCAGATAACTAACAATCTGAACTGGTCTTTCCGCACATCATCCTTAGTGAGGCATGCAAACCAAAGTGTGTATTTGCTGCATCAGTTGAGGAGAGCACATCGTTCTCCTTCTATCCTGGCTGCAGAGGCACGATTGAGAGCATTTTAACAAATTGCAACACTGTCTGGGTTGGTGGCAGCAGGGTCTCAGATAGAAAGTCCTTACAGAGAGTGGTAAAGACAGATGAGAAGATCATAGGAAGCTCGTTTCCTGTTGTTCAGGATGCTACTTATAAGCGCTATGTGCTTAGAGCTCAAAGCATTGTTAGAGACTCCATACACCCTCTTCACGGTCTGTTTTAGTTGCTGTCCTCTGGGAAGAGGTTTTGAAGTATTTCTAGCAGGACTATCAGATTCCGTAACAGCTTTGTTCCCTATGCCATCTGGTAAACTCACAAGATTTGTTTTCCTTGACTTGTACATGTATACATCAGAGCTAGACTGTGTTGTTTCACTGTGTCATATAATATATAAAGGTATATGCATATTTATTTATTTACTTACTTACTTACTTACTTACTTACTTACTTACTTACTTACTTACTTAGTTACTTACTTACTTACTTACTTACTTACTTACTTATTTATTTAACTTTTATGCTGCCCCTCTCCAAGGATTCGGGGCAGCTTACAACATATGATGGAACAATATATAATGTCTTAAATCCAATTACTTTGAATTAATAGTCCAAACCCCCCCAAAACCATAAAAAGACACTCATTCCCATTCAAACGACTTACTCACAATACTGTACATTCGTCAGCCAGGGGGCTAGAGTCTAGTAGCCCCAAGCCTGGCGGCATAAATGAGTCTTGAGAATCTTGTGGAAGGTGAGGAGAGTGGGGACAGTGCAAATCTCTGGGGGGAGCTGATTCCAGAGGGCTGGGTCCCCTACAGAGAAGGCTTTTCCCCTAGGGCCCACCAAATGACATTGTCTAGTTGACGGGACCTGTAGAAAGTCGACTCTGTGGGACCTAATTAGTCGCTGGGACTCATGTATGTATGTATGTATGTATGTATGTATGTATGTATGTATGTATGTATGTATTATTTTTGTCATATTTATGTAGTGTACATTAGGGGTGATGACCCTTTGAGAGCTGTATGCAACAAAATTTCATTGTACATTGTACGATTAGTGTACATTTAAAGTGTCAATAAAGTTAGTCTAAAGTCTAAAGTCTTCTAAAATCTGAACTGGATCAATAAAGCAGTCGGTGTGGAGGGAAATCCCAACTACATTGACCTTTAGGATTGCATTTAGCTGATTAATTTAAGTATTATGAAGGTGAAGTGTGATGCCATTTGATCATTTCAAACTCTGAGATATAATATGATGGGGCCACCTACACAAGGGAAAGCTACAAGGAATTCTTGACTTACAACCATTTGTTCGAAGTTACAACAGCAGTGGAAAAAAGTGACCAATGACCAAATTATAGGGAATTGCCTGCAGTTTCTCAGTTCCAGTTTTGAGTCAATAAATGCTGTTGCAGCGGGGACAGATTCTGCTTACCTGCCTATTAGTGCCCTGCACGTTTACCATGATGATTCGCGGGTGCACGCATTTGCTATGCTCCCACGCACATGGTCCCACCACACAATTTGCTTCCGCACCCTGCGCAGGAAGCAAAAAACACACCAAAATCTTGCAAAGGGATGCACATATGTATCATTTTGGTGTACCCAATGACAATAATTAAATATTGTACCTCCTGATTCTTGACAAATGTATCTTTTCTTTTATGTACACTGAGAGCATAAGCACTAGTGACCAATTCCTTGTGTGTCCAATCACACTTGGCCATTAAAGAATTCTATTCTGTTCTGTCTTGTCCTGTCCTATCCTATCCTATCCTATCCTTTTTTACTTTATTTTATTTATTTATTATCCTATCCTATCCTATCCTAATTGAGCCCAAAATATCCATTGCTAAGCAAGATATGTTGTTTATGTGACTCTGTGTCCCATTTTACCATCCCCGAGTCTTCGGAGAGGGGCAGCATACAAATCTAATAAACTATAACAATAATTTTTTTGTCACAATTGTTAAGGGAATCTCTGCAGTTATTAAATGACTCATGCAGTTATTAAATGAATCTGACTTCCCCCGTTGACTTTGCATGTCAGAAGCCACCTGGGAAGGTTAAAAATAGCACTTAGATTTATATCCCACTTCACAGTGCTTTACAGCTCTTTCTAAAAAGAGTTAGCCTATTGGCCCCCAACAATCTGAGTCCTCATTTTACCGATCTTGGAAGGATGGAAAACTGAGTCAATCTTGAGCCAGTCAGGATCGAACTGCCTAATTTCTGGCAGTCAACAGAGTCAGCCTGCAATACTGCATTCCAATCACTGCACCACCATGGCTCACCGTGATGCTGCTGGTCACATGACCCTGGAATGCTGCAATCATCATAAATTTGATTTGATTTGATTTTATTGGATTTGGATGCCGCCCCTCTCCGCAGACTCGGGGCGGCTAACAACAGTAGTAAACAGCATATGGCAATCCAATATAAACAGTTAAAAACCCCTATTGTAAAACCAAACATACATACAGACATGCCATGCATAGAATTGTAAAGGCCTAGGGGGAAAGAGTATCTCAATTCCCCCATGCCTGGCAGCAGAGGTGGGTTTTAATAAGCTTACGAAAGGCAAGGAGGGTGGGAGTAATTCTAATCTCTGGGGGGAGTTGGTTCCAGAGGGTCGGGGCCGCCACAGAGAAGGCTCTTCCCCTGGGTCCTGCCAAGCAACATTGTTTAGTTGACGGGACCCGGAGAAGGCCCACTCTTTGGGACCTAACTGGTCGCTGGGATTCGTGCAGCAGAAGGCGGTCCCTGAGATAGTCTGGTCCGGTGCCCAAATTTTGATCACATGACCATGGAGAGGCTGCAATGGTCATATGTGTGAAGACCAGTCATAAGTCACTTCCTTCAGTGGTGGTGTGACTTTAAATGGTCACTGGATGAATGATTGTATTTCAATGAATACCTATTATCTTTATTTTCAAACTCATTACATAATTTACAAATACATTGAACACCCCAGAAATTAGCCAGAGCTATTTAATATGCCACTGAACTTCCTTCCAACTTTAGGCTGAACCATTGAGGAGAGAATATTTCATGCGTGATTCATCTTTGATGGTATAACTAACTCACATTTTGCCATCTTCCCCATTAGTCCCCATGGATGACTTCGCTGATTGCTTTGGTAAAATTAAGGGGAATTCTAGTCAGGAGGCTACTAGTTTATTAAAGTTCAGGTTTACTATCCATAACAATATCAGTTGCATCTTGCAAAAACTTGGAGCCAATTCAATTGGTTGCAGCTGCCTCATATGTTTGTTGACGTCATATTTACTATAGGTCCAGTTTTTCCTGGAGGAACTCAAGACTTAATTTTCCCCTCCTCTTTGTAAATGATAAGAATGAAAGGAAATGTAAGAAAGAAGAAAAGGTTTTAAGTAGACTTGGTCTCTCAATATATGATATGGAATGGAACAGAATGGAACGGAACAGAACGGAACAGAACAGAATAGAATAGAATAGACAAAGTTGGAAGGGACCTTGAAAGTCTTCTAGTCCAACCACCTGGTGTAGGAAACCCTACACCACTTCAGACTAATGGTTATCTAATCTTTTTAAAAACTTCCAATGTTGGAGCATTTACATCTTCTGGAGGCTAATAGTTGTTCCACTTATTAATTGTTAATTGATTAAATAATTTAATTGATTAAATAATTTGAAAAGTTATCACAAGGAAGAATGTATAGATTTGTTGTCCATAATTCCTGAAGGTAGGAGCAAAACCAGTTTAGGAGTTTAGATCTTTCACAGAAGATCACAGTTTAGCTCTTCACAGAAAGATCTAAACTCAAATATGGAGGAATTTCTTGACTATGAATACGATTAAGCTAGGGAGGAGCCTGTCTTTTAAATTATATGTACTACTGGTGGGCTTTAAGCAATGGCTCCACCTGAATTTGTGTAGGGATTTATGTATGTATGTATGTATGTATGTATGTATGTATGTATGTATGTATGTATGTATTTATGTTGAAAGGGACCCTGCAGGTCATCAACCCCCTACTCAAGAAGTAATCCTACACCTCCCCAGCCAGATGGCAGTCCAATATCCACTTGAATATGTGGAGAGTTGGGGCGTTCACAACCTCTGCTGGTTGGCCATTCCATTGGTTGATCACTCTGACCTTCAAGAAGTTCTTCCTTATTTCCAGGTTGAATCTCTCCTTGGTCAGCTTCCATCCGTTTTTCCTTGTCTGGTCCATTGGTGCCCTGGAAAATAGTGTGACCCCCTCCTCTCTGTGGCAACCCCTCAAGTACCTGTATACTGCTATCGTGTTCCCCCTCGCCCTTCTTTTCACTAGTCTACTCATGCCCAGTTCCAGCAACCTCTCTTTGTATGGCTTGGTTTCTAGTCCCCTTATCATTTTGGCTGTTGTTTTCTATACCTTTTCCAGAGTTTCTATGTCTCTTTTGAAGTGTGGTGACCAGAACTGAATGCAATACTCCAGGTGTGGTCTGACCAGGGCATTATAGAGTGGTATTAATACCTTCCTGGTATTGGAGTGTATGTTCCCCCTGTTGATGCAGCTTAAGATCGTGTTGGCTTTTTTAGCCGCTGCTACACACTGCTGGCTCATATTTAGTTGGTTATCCACCAACTCCTCAATCTCTTTCATAGTCACTACTGCTAAGTGAGGTTCCTCCCAATCTGTATGCGTGTCTAGGGATTTTTTTTACCTAGGTAAAGGACTTTACTTTTCTGGACGTTGAACATCATTTTGGCTCACAGTGTTAAGGATGTTATGAAGATTCTTGCCCTGTGCATGGGGTTGAATTAGAAGACTATCAAAATTCCTTCAAATTTTATGATTATTTCCCCCCACATACACATTTTAAAAAACTCCATCCGATAATGGTTAGGATGAAAGAGACTGAAGTCACTAAATCTCTATGGCTGAGGGTAGACTTAACAGAGTCTGCCACAATGACTACACCGATGTTTCTCAATTCTGACCATTTTAAGATGTCTAGACTTCAACTTTCAGAATTCCCCAGTCCAGCAGGCTAGCTGAGGTATTCTGGGAGTTGAATCCAGACCCCAGGGATGGGTTAATACTAGTGAGGCCTGGCATGGGCGCTCTGGTAGTGGCCTGCTGATGATGTAATTTTGGTGCAATGGCTCCGGTGCTATCTGTGCCAATATGTGCACGCCACCATATTATTTTGTAATTTTCAGTGATTTTCCGGCTTTCTGAGCATGTACAGAAGTAAAATCATGCACGAGGACACAAGTGCACAAAATGTCACAATGTGCACTGGTAGCAATAGGTAAAAGGAATCCGCCCCTGCAGACATCTCAAAGTCGCCATGGTTGAGAATCAGTGGATTAACATCACATAAATCTTGTTGCATAACCGACAGTGAACAGGGCATTGTGAAATAGGAGAATACTGTGCTCTTGAATTAAGAATTCTGCCAGACAAGAATGACATAATGAACCACAAAGACAGAAGTGTAACATGGTTAAAGAAATATGATTCAAGTTTTATAAATTTCCCCAGACTTGTCATCAACATTCTGGAAACAAGAAGGATTTTCTTGGCTCTTGACCTGGTACTATATCTTTCTGACAACTGCACTTGCTTCACTAGTTAACTATATGCAAACAAGGCATTCAAAAATCCCAATTAAAAAATGAGATGGTGAGAAAGTCCACTCTAGTTTGTAAATAGCTGTTCCTAATTCAGCCAGAAAAGATCTATATATTTGACTTTGTCATTATTGGAGTCATATAGCAAACTGCTTTGCAGAATTTCCTAGGAAAATGTAGGTAGCCCGTGGTCTCCAAGTTGAAATAGGATAGGATGGGATAGGATGGGATGGAATAGAATTTTATTGGCCAAGTGTGATTGGACACAGAATAATTTTGTTTTGGTGCAGATGCTCTCAGTGTACATAAAAGAAAAGATACGTTTGTCTAGAATCATAAGGTACAATATTTAATGATAGTCCTGGTACAAATGAGCAATCAAATCCCAGTCTCCTGATTTAACAGGAACCAGTTGATTAAATTGTAAGGATACAAGCAACAAAGTTACAGACATACAGATTTGTGGGAGGAGATGGGTGATGGGAACGATGAGATTAATAGTAGCGCAGATTTAGGAAATAGTTTGACAGTGGTGAGGGAATTATTTGTTTAGCAGAGTGATGGCTTTCAGGGAAAAAAACTGTTATTGTGTCTAGTCATTCTGGTGTGCCATGCTCTATAGTGTTGTTTTGAGGGTAGGAGTTGAAGTAGTTTGTGTCCAGGATGGGAAGAGCCTTCTCTGTGGCGGCCCCGGCCCTCTGGAATCAACTTTATTTATTTATTTATTTATTTAATTATTTATTTATTATTTAGATTTGTATGCCACCCCTCTCCGCCCCTCTCCCCCCAGAGATTAGAACTGCCTCCACCCTCCTTGTCTTTCGCAAATTACTTAAGACCCACCTGTATTGCCAGGCATGGGGGAACTGAGACACCTCCCCCAGGCTTTTATATTTCATGTTTGGTATGTGTGTGCTGCATGGTTTTAAATTATGGGGTTTTATATGTTTTTAACATTAGATTTGTTACATTGTAATATTGTTTTATTATTGTTGTGAGCCGCCCCAAGTCTTCGGAGAGGGGTGGCATACAAATCAAATAAATTATTATTAATTATTATTATTATGTGAGGGGTCCAGGGGTGGGCTGCTGCCTGGATGGGGGGGGGAATGTAGTGGTGTAGCGAAAATTGAGCTCCACCCCAGAGCACCCAATTTGCACTGAAAGTTGAAAGAAAAATGCAGGGCATCCTGCACAAGTATGGTAGTAAAAATTTTGGTAGCCCTTCACTGGAGGAGTCAGTAAATATTTTGACAGCCCTCTTTTTGATTCGTGCTGTACACAGGTCCTCAATGGAAAGCAGGTTGGCAGCAATTGTTTTTTCTGCAGTTGTGATTGTCCTCTGAAGTCTGTGTCGGTCTTGTTGGGTTGCAGAACCAAACCCGACAGTTATAGAGGTGCAGATGACAGACTCAGTGATTCCTCTGTAAAACTGTATCAGCAGCTCCTTGGGAAGTTTGAGCTCCCTGAGTTGGGAGCATTTCAACCCTGGGAAACACTACCAAAATATTGTGAAGAAAACTGCAGGGATTAACGCAAGTAGTTTTCAGGAGTCAAAATACAGAGATTAATTTATATTGCTGGACTTTTCTGGTGCCTAGCAAAGTAACAGAATAACAGAGTTGGAAGGGACTTTGGAGCACTGAGGGCAGGGGTGGGCAGCAGGCAGGATAGGGTGGAATGCAGTGAAATGGAAATGAAGCTCCAGCTGATTTGTGGCTGTCACTTACTGGATTACTGGTCTCGGCTGGGCTCTTCTTTTTTTCCCTGCTACTGCTTCTGCGCTCCTTGCTTTTTTCCTCTTTCTTCCTTCCTGGCCTTGGACGAGCTTCCCTCTGTCCTGCCATGCTCCCCTCCAGCCTCACGCAGCCACCTCCCACGTGAAGTTCAAGCAGAAGGCGTGGGTGGAAGCGGGGCTGGCAGCCTAGCTAGCCAGCCTGAGGTGGGAGAGCGACCCAGTAAGGAGACTGTGGGAAACGCGAAGCAAATTGTCACCCCAGCGAGTGACACTGATAAGGTTGTAAGTCAAGGACTTAACAGTTTACTTCCACCTGGTCACATGGCCGGCCAGCCACTTTTACCCAGTCACATGACCATTAAGCCATGCCCACAAAATAAGCCACACCCACAGTGTGGCAATAAAAATTTTGGCTGCTCATTACTGACTGACAGGTAGCAGACAGTGCTTCCAGGTGCGCAGCTCAGGTTGGAAAATCCCGAATGCATGCATAGCTGTGTGCCCCTGACGCACCCCTGCTTAAGATTTGGCTTCTGCGCGTGCACGGCAAGCCAAATCCCAAGCGAGGATGCACGCAAGAGTGAGATTTGGGCTATTTCCACCATTTTTTTTGCTTCTGTGCATGCAGGAAGGCGTGAAATAACGAGGCATGAGAAGGAGATCAAGAGTCTTATAAAAGGATTTGAGAGAGGAGTCATACTGTAATAACATTTGTGGTTGCTCAAAAATCCCCTTTCTACGTTCACGGTGGGGGGGGGGGGGTTCCATGCTAAAGACATGATAACAAAGGAATTGGTTGACAATTTATATTATTCAAGCAATATCTTTCAGTAGGAGAGAAAATGACCCAAGATGGTTCACAGAGTGCTTTAAGATGACTCATCAACATCCCCTCTCTCATGCAGTTAGACATGAGGAAGAGGAAGAAGGAGGAGGGGAGGAGGGAGAGAAGAAGAAGAAGAAGAAGAAGAAGAAGGGGGAGGAGGAGGAGCAAAGAAGGAGAAGGAGGAGGGGGTGGGGGACGGGGAGGGGGAGGAGAAGGAGGAGGAGGAGAAAAAGAACAAGAACAAGAACAACAAGAACAACAAGAAGAGCAAGGGGGAGGAGGAGGAGATGATGATCAGGTTTGTTTGTTTGTTTTTGTTTGTTTATTATTCATTTATTTATTTATTTGTTTGTTTATTTATTTATTTACTGCCTTTCTCCTCAAGCACTCGGGGCGGCTTACAAGAATAAAATTCAATATAACAATAAAAATAGTTAATTGTGAGTAATTAGAAAAGTTAGAAAGATTTTAAAAACCAATATAAAACGATCAATTGTCCATCATTAACTCTACTGGGTGGAGCGGAAACTATTGCTCATAGCTCCAAGCCTGCCAACATAGATGTGTTGAAAGGCAAGGAGACTGGGGGCAGTATGAATCTCTGGGGGGGAGTTGGTTCCAGAGGACTGGGGCCACCACAGAGAAGGCCCTTCCCCATGGACCCGCTAGGTTGTCTTGATAAGCAAATAAACAAGCCTGCAGTTGCACTGTGGGAGTCAGAGAGCTAAGCTTTATCGGAACATGGATGATCATTCCTCAAAACCTACTGGGAAAATACAAGTAGTCCTTGACGTATGACTCAACATTTCTGTTCTTATGTGAGACATTTGCTAAATGAATAGAATAGAAATGAATCATGCACTCTCTGGGGCACAAATTATGATAATCAAATCAAATCCAAACGGTTGTCTCCTGCAATCACCCTTCCACTTTCCTCCTATATATTCCCCAGCCAGGAAGGAGCCCTTCAGTGTCCATGTGCACCTTTCTTCCCGAGTTGGCTCCTTGTTCTTAGTTGTTCTCCTCTCCTAACACCTCTGTCCATGCACGCATCTGGAACAGGCTCCAGCTGTTCTTCCTCCCCACTTATTTCCAACTCCAAAGGCAGCTGGAAAATGTCAGATGGTCCTGGCTCTATCTCTGCAGAGCATCCCTCAGAGCCTTCCTTAGACTCTAGGATTGGCCTGAATAAACAAATTCTCACAGCCAACCCACACTCAATAAAAGACCTTAGAATACTAATATCAAATGACCTAAGTGCTAAAGCCCACTGCAACAATATCGCCCAAAAGGCTTCTAGAGTTGTTAACCTGATCCTACGTAGCTTCTGCTCCGGCAATCTCACACTACTCACAAGAGCCTACAAAACCTTTGCCAGACCCATCCTTGAATACAGCTCATCTGTCTGGAACCCATACCACATCTCGGACATCAACACCCTTGAAAACGTCCAAAGATATTTCACCAAAAGAGCCCTTCACTCCCCCACTCGAAACAGAATACCCTAACAATCCTGGGTCTAGAAAGCTTAAAACTACGCCGCCTAAATCACGATTTAAGTATTGCCCACAAGATCATATACTGCAACGTCCTACTGGTCAATGACTACTTCAGCTTCAACCGCAACAACACAAGAGCACGCAACAGATTCAAACTTAATATTAACAGCTCCAAACTTGACTGTAAAAAATATGACTTTAACAATCGAGTTGTCGAAGCGTGGAACTCATTTCCTGACTCAATAATGTCAACCCCTAACCCCCAACATTTCTCCCTTAGACTATCCACAATTGACCTCTCCAGGTTCCTAAGAGGTCAGTAAGGGGCGTACATAAGTGCACTAGTGTGCCTTTCGTCCCCTGTCCAATTGTCTTTCCTTTATCTCATATATCATATATATTTTCTTCCTTTCATATATCTTCTCCTCTATTTTTACATATTATCTTTATATATATTACTTCATGTCTATTCTCTTCCATATGTATTGTGTATTGGACAAATGAATAAATAAATAAAATAAAAAATAATCTCCTCATTCTCCGAGTCTGCCGCCAACTCCACTGACAACTTGCGGACCCCAACAACATGGACTTCTGATTGTTTCCTGCTTTGTATACTGATGACTACTTCCAGGATTGTTCGAGACTGCTTATGGAGGGTGAACCGCGCAGTTCCTGGTGACGGGAATGACCTTTAAGTCTAAAGTGAGCAATAAGAGGAGCAGAAGTACCCTTGTTCCCAAGAAAAAAAAGCTTAGAGATCATTTGCATCCCAGTAGTTCTGGCCATGCAGAATGTAGCAACACGGACCAAGAAGGGAAGTGATGAATTACTTAAGAATCCAAACTTATGTGGGTGCAAATTCTGCATTTGGAAGGTTTTTTTTAAAAAAAATATTTAGTATATACACATTTTAAAAAAGACATTCTCTCAATCATAACATATTGATCATTATTCTGTCTACATTTAAGAACATACAAAAATGAAAAAAAAAAAGAACAAAGGCATAACACAAAACAACTATATATAATTTGGAGTTTTATTAAGGCAACACAAGCAGTACTCCAATATTTGAGGGGCTGCCACAAAGAAGAGGAGATCAAGGTCTATGGAAATTCTCAGCCATCCAGGTCATGGTTGTCCCATAGGTGCTTTTTCAAAAGGCAATTGGACTTTCTTTTTCTTTTTCTTCTTTTTCCTACTATTTTATTTTCTTTTTTTTAGAAAAAATAAAAACATCTAGTTGTCTCTTGAAAAAGCATCTTTGGCACAAGAGGGCATCAATTTATTTTCCAAAGTAGACAGGAACAATTTGATGCAAACTAATCAAAGAGAGAAGCAACCTGGAATTAAGGAGAAACTTCCTAACATAAGGTGACCAGATGTCCCGCTTTTGGTGGGACACTCCCAATTTTTAATAATTTTTCCTTTCTCTAGACTGCCCAGAGCAAATAAAGCATTTCCTTTCTCAGGGTGCTGGGAGAAGCTTCCTCCTCCCAGTGCCCAGAGAAAGGAAATGCTTTATTCCTTCTGGATGGCTCAGAGTGAATAAAGTGTTTCCTTTCTCTGGGCACTGGGAGAAACTTTCCTCCTCCTTGCGCCCAGAGAAAGGAAACACTTTATTCGCTCTGGGCAGTCCAGAATGAAGTAAGTCCATATTACGAGTTGCTTTGCACATGCCCAAAAGTGAGAAAGAGAGAGAGAGAGAGAAATGGAGAGATCATAGGGTTGGAGAAGAGGCCGAGTGTGCACCTCTATGGCATTGGGGGGAGGGAGGAGTGCTGCTTCCAGTATAAGAAAGAGCCTGAAAGCAAGAACAAGCTACTTTGCTATCTTCCCTTGTCTTACTGTTTTTATGCTTTTCAAAAATGGGAAAAATAATAAATTTATAGAAGTGCTGGACTGGAAAGCAATACACAAAAACAAACATTGAGGTTAAAAGTCTGTAGAGATTTTTCAGTGGTCCGTCATCCCCCCCCCCCCCGCCAATGGTGTCCTGCTTTACCGAAGTTATAATCTGGTTACCTTATCCTAACTGAAGTAGACCCAGAGACAGGGTTTTGAGCAATCGGTACTTTTATTCAGCTCAGAGAATAAGTGACAGCTCAGCAAGGTAAAGTGACAATTCAGCGAGTACCGACTGGCTCTGCAGGGAGAAACCGCTTCTTTTATACTTTTGCGGTTCCCGCCAAAGCTAGAGCCGGCCGCGTCTGAGCCAATCAGGAGCGACTTCCTGCTTGGGCTCAGACAGCGCTGGAAAAGAGGAACAAACTATTTACAGCGTTACAAGGTAGCCATTCCAGGATACAACACCCCTCCCCTCATAGTTGGACTCATCCATCAAGAAAGCCATGTGACGAAGTCGTCCAATCGGTGAGGCCTCCGAGGCTCTCGCGCTGACCTGCGCAGTCCAATTTCTCCTTCGCCACTGACTGTGGAGGATGGCTCGCCGCTGCTCTCCCGGTGCGGCGGACTTGGCCTGGCGGGCCCAACGAAGGCCTCGGAGGACGAGGATGGCTCGGCGTCGCTGGATGGTTCCCCCTGGCCCGATAAGTCTCTTTGCGTGTTTCTTAGTTCGGGCAATGTACTAAAGTCTGTTGAAGGGGGAGAGTCCAAGTCAGCGGGTTGTTGCAATTGGTTTTCAGTTCGTTTCCGAATGTGGTCTATGTGTCGTTTCCACAAACGACCATCCTCCAGTTTAACAATATAAGTCTTGGGTGCGTTTTGCTTAACAATAATTCCCTTCATCCAGTTTACATTTCCATCAAAACATTTTACATATACATTTTGACCCAAATACATTTCTCTTTCTGGTTTCATGCACATTTGGTTATTATTCACACAGAACCTTGGATTTAACCTGTCTAATGGTGACCTCAACTTTCTCCCCATCAATAACTCTGCAGGGCTTACATGTGTGTGCGAGTTAGGGGTAATGTGCTGGGTTAATAAGAATTGGTCCAAATTCTGTTGCACATCCCCAGGGCCTGACCTGTGCAATGCTTCCTTTGCCACCCTTACGTAACGTTCTGCCAATCCGTTAGCCCAGGGCGAGTAAGGCGAGATGAGGGCATGCCTGACCCCTAGGCCATCTAGGAATAATTCGAATTGCCTGGCTGTTAGCTGTGGCCCATTGTCAGACACTAATAGATCAGGGCAACCATGGGATGCAAACAGTCTGCTCAATACCTTGATAGTGGCACTTGTGGTTATGTTGTTCATTGCTATTATTTCCAACCATTTGGAGAAAACATCAACCACTATTAGGAAGTACTGAGACCCCACTGGGCCAGCAAAATCAATGTGGATCCTAGACCAAGGGCCAGCAGGCTGTTCCCACTCAGCCGGAGTTGTTTTGGGGGGACTGGGCCTTGACTCTTGGCACGGGTCACACTTTGAAACCCAACTTTCAATATCAGCATCTAGCCCTGGCCACCATAAATGCCCCCTTGCTAGGCTCTTCATCCTGACAATCCCAGGATGGCCCACGTGTAACATTCTGAGTACCTTTTCCCTTAGGCGTTTGGGGATGATCACTCTATCCCCCCACAGCAAACAACCTTTTACATACGATAATTCAAGCCTTTTGTTTTTAAAATCACACAATTCAGGTTTAACAATATCATTTTGCCATCCCTTTAGAACACAGTTCACCACTTGTTTAAGGATTTGGTCTTGCTGCGTGTGTGCAGCTACCTCTTTTGCTGTGGTTAGTGGGTTTTCCTCGAGTTCTATCATTAGCACATCTGTGGCAGGAACAGGGTCTTCTACCAAGTCTGCTATGGGGCATCTGCTGAGGCCGTCTGCATGATTGATTTCCTTCCCCCCCTTGTGGGTGAGCTCATACTGATACCCTGAGAGGAAAAGGGCCCATCTGATTAGTCTTGGAGACATAAAAGGTGGAGTGGGCTTGTTGGGGGCTAGCAGGCCTAGTAGGGGTTTGTGGTCAGTGACTAGCTCAAAGCTTCTTCCAAAAATGTAATTGTGAAACTTCTTTACCCCTGCCACTAATGCTAGAGCCTCCTTGTCTAATTGACTATAATTCCTCTCCGTGCTGGTCATGGTTCTTGAAAAAAATGCTATTGGGGCCTCTGTCTTATTAGGTAGAACGTGAGCTAGGACTCCTCCTATGCCGTACGGCGAAGCGTCGCACGTGAGCCTAATGGGTAGTGAAGCACTATATTGGACTACTACACTCTTAGATGTTAATAAATTTTTTATTTGACAAAAAGCTTCACGTTCAGTTTTCCCCCATGTCCAGCGGGCTTCCTTCTGGAGTAAACGATGGAGAGGCTCTGCTACTGTTGCCTTCTGCTTTAAAAAAACGGAATAAAAATTAAGGAGGCCCAAAAATGCCTGCAACTCACTCTTATCTCGTGGCTCGGGGGCTTCTCTAATTGCTCTCAGCTTCTCTGTTGTGGGGTGGATACCTTCTTTATCTATCTTATACCCAAGGAATTCAATACTGTCAGTTCCCCAGACACATTTATCAGGCTTGATTCGTAACCCTTTGTTCTGTAGCCTCCTAAGTACTTCCCTTATTCTTTTGTTCACTTGTTCCTGGTTTTCCCCTGCAATTAAGATGTCATCAAAATATGGAATTGCCCCATTTACCCCTGACAATAGGCGTTCCATGATGCTCTGGAATATTCCTGGGGCTATGCTTACCCCAAACTGTAACCTCGTGCATTTGAAAGCCCCCCTGTGTGTTACAATCGTTTGAGCGTTTGCTGTTTGTTCATCGACCGGAAGTTGCTGGTAAGCCTGCGCCAAATCGATCTTTGCGAACCTTTTCCCCTCCCCCAGGGAGTGTAAGAGTTGTTGCACAACCGGAATGGGGTAGGGGTGGTGTTGGAGTGCCTTATTCAGGGTTGATTTGTAATCAGCGCAAACTCTTAAGGAGCCATCTGGCTTCAGAGGTGTCACTATGGGAGTTTCCCATGGCCCCTGTTCCACAGGGACCAAGATACCTTGACTAATGAGTTTGTCCAGTTGTAAGTCTAGCTTGGGGAGAAGCGGAAGGGGAACCCTGCGAGGTTTCAGTCTAACCGGTGGGACCTTGGGGTCAATAGAGAAAGATATGGGGGTTCCCTTATACAATCCTAAGGTGGGGCTGAACACTTCAGGGAACTCTTTCACAAAGTTAGGCATAATATCACAGTTTACATTACACACACCCGAAATTTCAATCCCCAACGGTTCCATCCACGCTAGCCCTAGCAGGGAGTGTTTGGCCCCCGTCACAATAAGCATGGGAAGGGTACATTTAACATTCTTAAATGCAATAGGTACATTTGCAGTTCCCAGGACCGAGATTACCCCCCCTTGGAAGTCTCTGATCACCAAAGAGGTTTGAATTAGGTCAGCCTCAGACACATTAGGCATATATAGCTTAAATTTTTCCCAGGGCATGATGGTATATCTCGAGCCCGTATCCAGCTCCATTGAGCAAGGCTGGTTATTTAGTAACAATGAGATAACAATTTTAGCCCCCTTTTTGGTTGCCGTGTTATTCACGGAAAATTGAGAGTTACCTCTATTGTAGTCTCGGTTAGCGGTGGGGTAATTCCTTTGACCCGAGTTGCGGAACGGTCTCCTTTCTCGCGATTGGGGGTGGTGGTTTTGAGGTCGCTGGTATTGTTGTGTGGCAAAAGTTTCTTCTGGTGCCGTTGCCCTGCATGCGATGGCGATGTGGCCTCTCCGGTTGCAACGGTGGCAAGTAGCGTCTCGGAAAGGGCATCGATGGCGCTGGTGATTTCCCCGGCAGCCCGCGCAGGGGGCTGGGTGAGTAGCTCTAGGGTGTCTCGGCTGGTCTTGCAGGAGGAGGCAGTTGTCCCCGTTGCTAGTTGGCTGGCTGCGGTCGTCTGTTCCCATGGCGCCGGAAGACTCGGCGTCGATTTTGGCAATGCTTTCTCGCCTTCCGTGCTCTTTTAATTCTCTTGCCGCTGCGTCGGCTGCTTCCGCGGTTTGCGCTAATTTGATCACGGTTTGTAGAGTCGGCTCTTCTTCGGTGAGGAGTTTATTTCTCACTGTGTTGCTCTTCATGCCGAAAACCAAGGCGTCGGTGAGGCGAGCTTCCGGGTCTTGAAACTTGCATTGAGCAAGTACCGTTCGAAGCCGCGTTGTGAATTGGCTTATCGACTCGGTTTCTCTCTGAGCCATCATGTGAAATTGATGCCGGTAAACCATGGCTGGTCTGGTTGGTTTGAAATGGCTCGCTAGTTTCTGTTGAAGGACGTCCCACGCTGTGGCTCTTGCTTGTTCTGGTTCGGTGAGAGTTTGGGCAAGTCTACGGATCTCTGCGCCGCAGTAGTTGAGAAAAATAGCCCGTCTGCGATCGGCTCCGGCGTCCTGCATTCCCGCCGCCTCGAGGAATATCTCGAAGGTGGCCATGTACTCGTCCCATGTCATTTTCTCGGAATCGAAGAGTTCTGGAGCCTGGCCGATCTGGATTTTGTCCATGTTGCACGCGAAGTTTCTTCCGTTCGTTCGTCGCCAGTGAAGTAGACCCAGAGACAGGGTTTTGAGCAATCGGTACTTTTATTCAGCTCAGAGAATAAGTGACAGCTCAGCAAGGTAAAGTGACAATTCAGCGAGTACCGACTGGCTCTGCAGGGAGAAACCGCTTCTTTTATACTTTTGCGGTTCCCGCCAAAGCTAGAGCCGGCCGCGTCTGAGCCAATCAGGAGCGACTTCCTGCTTGGGCTCAGACAGCGCTGGAAAAGAGGAACAAACTATTTACAGCGTTACAAGGTAGCCATTCCAGGATACAACACTAACAGTGAGAACAATTAACCAGTGGAAGAAGCTTTGCATTCATAAGTTGTGGGTCCTCCATCACTGGGTATTTTTAAGAAGAGACAGTCAATCTGTCTGGAATGGTATAGAACCCTGTTGGAGAACCTATGACACTAGTGCCACTGGTGGCACACAGAACCATATCTACTGGAACCTGAGCCATTGCCTAGCTCCAGCCCTGCATGGCTTGCATGGAGGCTCTGGTAGGGCACCTTTGGCCTCTGGGGGGACAGGGGTAGCCTCTGGAGCCTAGGGAGGGGAGAAAGGGGGCCTACCAGACCCATGGGAAGTCAGGAAATAGGCAGGAGGGTTGTACCTGCATGCAAGAGGTAGAACAGCATGGGGGGGGGAATCATGCACACATGCACAGGGAAGTGGGGTGCATAGGGGCATTAAATTACAGGTGTGCACATGCTTTTGGCACCCAAGGGAAAAAAGGTTCGCCATCACTGTTATGGAGTCTCCTGCTTGAGAATGGGGGTTGAACTCTTCCACCTCTTTTCTGATTAATTGGTTGATTGAACACTGTCCTGAATTGCCCCAATAAAAATTTAGCCCTTGTTATGGAATGTTAATTTCAAAACTTATGACTGTAACTTGTTACTTGTATTCTTAGAGTTTAATATTGATATTGATTGTTTCCTGATTGCCTATTTGTACTCTATGACAATCATTGTGTTGTACCTCATGATTCTTGGCAAATGTATAATTTCTTTTATGTGCACTGAGAGCATATGCACCAATGACAAATTCCTTGTGTGTCCAATCACACTTGGCCTATAAAGAATCCTATCCTATCCTGTCCTGTCCTGTCCTATTTATTTATTTATTTATTTATTTATTCATTCATTCATTCATTCATTCATTCATTCATTCATTCATTCAATTTTTATGCTGCCCTTCTCCTTAGACTCAGGGCAGCTTACAACATGTTAGCAATAGCACTTTTTAACAGAGCCAGCATATTGCCCCCACAATCCGGGTCCTCATTTTACCCACCTCGGAAGGATGGAAGGCTGAGTCAATCTTGAGCTGGTGAAGAGATTTGAACTGCTGACCTACAGATCTATAGTCAGCTTCAGTGGCCTGCAGTACAGCACTCTACCTGCTGCACCAGCCCGGCCTTATCCTATCCTATCCTATCTATCCTATCCTACCCTATCCTACTCTACTCTATTCTAAAAACAACATCAAAGCAGACATTTTTTCCCTCTACCAATAAGGCTAACTAACTCAGAGCAAATGTAAGCGGAACAGTGCTTCCTCTGATCTTGCCAAGCGCTGTAAAAATAGGCATTTTTCTGATTTTGAAGCAAGGTGTGCTTTCAGAGACAGACTCCTCAGAAAGCGGGAAGGCTTGAGTTTCTTCCTCCCTAGCTTCACTCATGGGAAAATCTGGCATTGCACATTTATTTAGACTCAAGTCTGGCTGATTTCCGAGGTACAATTTCAACTTCCTCTGTGTGATGTGAAATACAATGAACAGCTGTATTGGCTAAGGGTGAGCTCTGGAGTGAAATCAAAGACAGCTGTGGTCTCACCTGCCTTCTAAAGTCCTCTAAAGTTCCTTAATTGCTTGCTTAAAACTCTTTCAGTTTGTACAGCAGAAGACGGACATTATTTAAAGGGACAGACAAAATATCTAGCTGGGCGGATGCACAGAAAAAGTTCTGGCAAGTGGTTTCATCTAAAACAACAACAACAACAATAACAACAACAACAACACAACAGCAGCAGCAGCAACAATAATAACAACAACAGACAACAGAAGAGAAGAGAAAGAACTGGAAAAGATAATAAAATGAAAAGATCTATAAATAGAAATAGAATGACTACAGCAAAGGCAAGCAATGATAGTACCAATAGTAATAAGCACCTTGGGTGCAGTGCCAAAACAACCGGAGCACCACTTGAACAACATAGGCATTGGCAAACTTGGCATGAGTCAATTGCAGAAGGCAGCTTTCATCCTGCAACAATATCTATAACACTGACAAACATCCATTTCTGCCTAACCCAGGCTCTTGGTAAGGATTCCAGAGGTAACAAAAATGCCAAACCCAGTTTGAACATCTGGCTGACTGTATTATTATTATTATTATTGTTATTATAATAATAATAATAATAATAATAATAATAATAATAATAATAATAATAATAATAGAATTTTTTGACTACTTTTTCGGGCTTATGATCCCACCAGTTCTTTGCCAC
The DNA here is from genome assembly GCF_031021105.1 of Erythrolamprus reginae. Classification (NCBI taxonomy): domain Eukaryota; kingdom Metazoa; phylum Chordata; class Lepidosauria; order Squamata; family Dipsadidae; genus Erythrolamprus; species Erythrolamprus reginae. The sequence goes on along the minus strand of NC_091951.1, from coordinate 34,354,684 downwards.
TGGTAAATGGTAGTTCTGGCACAGGATCAAGTGGATCATATGTGCCACAGCATCATGTCTATGCTTGTAGTCAGTCTGCGATCTTTTTGCAGCAGCTGAGTATGTGATCGATTGTTCCATCTGTTTCTTTACAGAGTCTGCACTTCGCATCATCTGTTGATTTTTCAATTCTGGCTTTGACAGCATTTGTTCTAATGGCCTGTTCTTGTGCTGCCAGTATTAGTCCTTCTATCTCCTTTTTGAGTGTTCCACTTGTAAGCCATGATCAGGTCTTTTCTTTATCCACTTTGCCTTCAATCTTCTCCAAGAACTGGCCATGCAATGCTTTGTTCCATCAACTTTCCATACGACATTGAGTTACAGTTTTTCTGTACTGGTCCTTAGTTTGCTTCATCTTGAGAAGCTTCCTATTGTAGACCTCCATCAACACTGACTCTTTGCTCTCCTTCACATAGTCAGCCAATGCATGCTTCTCTTCTTCCACTGTCTGATTCACTTGCAAAAGTCCTCTGCCGCCTATTTTCCTTGGTAAATACAGCCTGTCAACGTCACTGTGGAGGTGTAGTGCATGATGGATCGTCATTAATTTTCTGGTTTTCCTGTCCAAGTTGTTGTTGTTGTTGTTGTTGTTATTATTATTATCATCATCATCATCATCATCATGGAGATCTCACCTACAAAAAAGATATTGACAAAATTGAATGGGTCCAAAGATGGGCTACAAGAATGGTGGAAGGTCTTAAGCATAAAACATATCATGAAAGACTTAATGAACTCAATCTGTATAGTCTGGAGGACAGAAGGAAAAGGGGGGACATGATCGAAACATTTAAATGTATTAAAGGGTTAAATAAGGTTCAGGATGGAAGTGTTTTTAATAGGAAAGTGAACACAAGAACAAGGGGACACAATCTGAAGTTAGTTGGGGTAAAGATCAAAAGCAACATGAGAAAATATTATTTTACTGAAAGAGTAGTAGATCATTGGAACAAACTTCCAGCAGACGTGGTTGGTAAATCCACAGTAACTGAATTTAAACATGCCTGGAATAAACATACAGTATATCCATTCTAAGATAAAAATACAGGAAATAGTATAAGGGCAGACTAGATGGATCATGAGGTCTTTTTCTGATGTCAGTCTTCTATGTTTCTATGAATAACTCTTGAAAACATTGAACAAAAATGTGACGACAACCTTACATGGGCATGGCTTAAAATGGGAACCATCAAGAAAGAAAAAGAAGATTTAATACTTGCCGCTCAAGAACAAGCATTACAAGCACTAATGCCATGAAAGCAGAGATACAAAAATCCACTGACAATCCAAACTGCCAACTTTGCAATGAGAAAGTTGAAACTGTTTCACATACGCAGAAGAAAAAAATTGGCAAAAATCATCAAAATCTCACTTGCACGAGCGTTTTCACATGCGATTTCTCTTGCTGTGCATGTACAGAAGCAAAATCTTGTGGGGTGGTGTACATGTGCACATTGGGGGTGCACAGCTGTACATGCATTGCCAAAATTGCTACTGGAATGGAGCACCTTACAATTTCGGTAGCAGGCCTTCACTGTTTAATATGTCAGTGCAGCACAAACGCACAAACTGATTGCAAAATTTGATATTATCGAGTTGCTAAATTAGTCCACTGGTCATTATGTTAAAGATATGATATACTAGTATCGGAAAAGTCATGGGAGCACCAAGAGGGAAAAGTTACTGAAAATGAGACAGTGAAGATCTTGTGGGAGTTTATTATTATCATTTGTTATACAACACGCCAAATATCACATTTGTCAAGGGGCAAAGAGTACAGTTTATTGATATCGGGGTACCAGGAGATGCCAGTGTCGAAGAAAAAGAACTGGAAAAAACTGCAAAATATTGTGACCTGGCCATTGAAACTACATGGCTCTGGATAAAACATGTAACAGTGATACCCACTCTCATTGGGGTACTTGGTACCATGTCCAAGAATTTCACAAAACACATCAAGAAATTGCACTTCCTGCAATAACACCAGCAGAACTGCAAGAAGCTGTGCTATTCAGAACATGGTACATTTTAAGAAGATATTTGGTTGATACCTAGGATGCTGGCAGCAACCTGTACATTAGCACAAGACAATGGTATTTGTGACACTATTTTTAAATGTTCAGTTGACTGAGTTTCATGTTTAATGAATAAAAGAGATTATTATTATTATTATTATTATTATTATTATTATTATTATTATTATTATTGATGATGATGATGCACTCGGCTCAATGAATAGCCTTGGTGGCATAGTGGTTAAAGTGCAGTACTGCAAGCTACTTCTGCTGATCACCAGCTGTCAGCAGTTTGGCAGATCGAATCTCAGTAGTGTAGGCTTAAGGTTGACATAGCCTTCCATCCTTCCGAGCTGGGTAAAATGAGGACCCAGATTGCTGGGGGCAATATGCTTACTTTCTGTAAACCGCTTAGAGAGGGCTGTAAAGCACTGTGAAGCGATATATAAATCTAAATGCTATTGCTAATGCTATTGCTATGATGATGATGATTATTTTTAAATGTTCAGTTGACAGTGTTTCATGTTTAATGAATAAAAGGTAATAATAATAATGATAATGATAATGATAATAATAATAATAATAATAATAATAATAATAATAATAATAATAATAGAGAGCCGGGGTGGCGCAGCAGGTAGAGTGCTGTACTACAGGCCACTGAAGCTGACTGTAGATCTGAAGGTCAGCGGTTCAAATCTCATCAGGACATGGATTGTGGGGGCAATAGGCTGGCTCTGTTAAAAAGTGCTATTGCTAACATGTTGTAAGCTGCCCTGAGTCTAAAAAGAAGGGCAACATAAAAATTGAATAAATAACTAAATAAATAATAACAACAACAACAACAACTTCAACAACTCTGGCATAAGCCAGTGAAAGTGGTCACAGTGGTCTCAGCGGACATTTGAAAACCATCAGAATTGACAAAATCTCCACCTGTCAATTGCAAAAGGCCACTTTACTGGGATCCGCACACATAATTCGCCACTATATCACGCAGTCCTAGATGCTTGGCAAGCGCCCAACTGGTGATGAAATATGAAATCCAGCATAGTGATCTTGTTTACTGTGTTGTATTGTTCATATAACAACAACAGCAGCAGCAGCAATAATAATAACAATTATTTAATTTAATTTAATTTATTAAATTTATAAGTCGCCCAGCTCCTTAAGTACTCTGGGCAGCGTATAACAATAAAAACAATATAAAACAATATTAAAACCCCTAAAATGAAGCCATTCATTCCTTCTGGGCTGGAGTTAGCTGATAATTACTATAACAATAACAATGACAAGACATTAATCATCACGCTGAAAACGGGAAGAATTTATTTTCCCCCTGCATTTTTCAGCGAATTCACACGCTTTGCAAATGAAATATGCAAATTTGGTGATGAATTTCTCCGCTAAAAGCATTGTGCAAAGTGTGTACCTTGGGGTTTGCTGTTTAGAAGGAAGCGTGCATGCTGTAGATTGAGAAATGGTTACTTGAGGGAAGTTGCATAAAACAATTTCTATCTCTAGATTAGCGTCCTTGGCTTGGGAAAAACAGCAGGAGTTTGATTAGGGAAAGTCTAGATTGCAGTTGTACCTGTGACTCACTAGCCAAAATTGACTGTACAGTATTAGCCTTTACCATGAGCAAGGAGTGCTGCTTGGGGAATCTTGTAACTGAGGATAATAACCTATACTAGGAATGTCAAACTTGATTTCATTGAGGGCCACATGGGAGTTGTGTTTGACCTTGGAGGGCTGGGTGGGTATGGCCAGGGTGGGTGTGGCTGGGATGGGCATGACCAGCTCGACATCACTCAAGTCGGGATCGGCTGTGATGGCCTGAAGGCTTTGCCAGCAAAAACGGGCTCCCGAGCTCAGTTTTCAGCTGTGATGGCCTCCTGCAACCCTCTGCCAACAAAAATGAAAAAGTACAGAAGCACCACAGGCTGGTCCTTCCTGTTTCCAGGGTGGCCCCATGAGTCTGATCTAAGTATAAGATGTATAAGAATATAAGATGCACTCCCTCCCCAAAACGACCTTCCCCAAGGCCAAAAATCAGCTGGCCAGTGCTAGCATACGCACTGAAACTGCAACATCCTGCCTGTCAATGACTACTTCAGTTTCAACCACAACAACACAAGAGCACGCAACAGATTCAAACTTAATATTAATCGCTCCAAACTTGACTGTAAAAAATATGACTTTAGCAATCGAGTTGTCGAAGCATGGAACACATTACCGGACTCAGTAGTGCCAACACCTAACCCCCAACATTTCTCCCTTAGACTTTCCACGATTGACCTCTCCAGGTTCCTAAGAGGTCAGTAAGGGGCGTACATAAGTGCACTAGTGTGCCTTTTGTCCCCTGTCCAATTGTCACTCCTTTATCTTTTCTTCCTTTCATATATCTTCTCCTCTATTTTTATATCTTTTTTTCTATCCTTTTCTTTATATATAATACTACATGTCTATTCTCTTCAATATGTATTGTGTATTGGACAAAATAAATAAATAAATAAAATAAAAAATAAAATAAAATATAGGGCAACACCTCGTGTGTCCTCAGATATGGCTCCACGTGCCACCTGTGGCACGTGTGTCATAGGTTCGCCATCACTGGTTTAAGGTCTCCTGCTTGGGTGGGGGGTTGGACTAAATGGACCTACAAGGTCCCTTCCAATTCTGTTAAACTGTTAGATGATGAAGGCAGCTAAATGAGGAATCTCTATAACCAAGATGGCGAACCTCTGGCATGCATGCCACAGGTGACACATGGAGCCATTTTGGAGAGCACGTGAGATTTTGCCATGTTTCAGCTCCAGCACACATGCTTGCACTGGCCAGCTGACTTTCAGCCTTGGGAAAGACTGTTTTGCCCTCTGGATGCTTCAGGACGCTTCCTGAAACCCCGGAGTACAAAAAAAACAGCACATTGGACAAATTTGAAGTCCGTTTTCCAAACTTCTGGTTTGCCATTGTGTTGTTTTTTGCACTCAGGAGGATTCAGGGAAGCTTCCTGAAGCTCTGGAGTGCAAAAATCAGCACAATGGGCAAACTGGAAGTTGTTTTTTTTGCCCCAAAGTGCAAAAAACAACACAATGGGCAAACCGGAAGTACATTTTCTGACCTTCCAGTTTGCCTGTTGTGCTTTTTTTGCACCCCAGAGCTTCAGGAAGCTTCCGTGAACCCTTTGGAGACAAAAACAAAACAAAAACCCAACACAATGGCAAACCAGAATTGTGTTTTCCCTGAACTTCTGGTTTGCCCATTTGGGCATTTTTTTCACCTACCAGGCTTCAGAAAGGCCTGTGCGCAGTAATGGGCAGCCAAAAATTTTACTGCCACATTGTGGGTGTGGCTTATTTTGTGGGTGTGACTTAATGGTCATGCAACTGGGTAGGAGTGGCTTGCCGGCCATGTGACCAGGTGGGAGTGGATTGAACGATCATCATCGTTCAAGTGAACTGTTGTTAAGTCCTCGACTTACAACCTTACCAGTGTCGCTTGAAAGGGTTACAATTTGCTTCGTGTTTCCCACGCTCTCCTTCCTGGGTCATCCCCCTCCCACCTCAGGCTGGGTAGCTAGGCAAACAGGTGCTGCCAGAAGCACAAATGCTGCCAGCGCCACTTCCACCCACGCCTTCTGCTTGTACCTTAGGCAGGAGGTGGCCGCGTGAGGCTGGAGGGGAGCCAGGCAGGAGAGAGGGAAGCTCGTCCGAGGTCAGGAAGGAGGAAAGAGGAAAAAAGCAAGGAGCACAGATGCACGGCAACAGGGGGGAAAAGGAGAGCTTAGCCAAGACCAGTAATCCAGGAAGTGACAGCCGCTGATCAGCTAGAGCTGCGCAGGGATCTTCATTTCCACTGGTGGAACTGCGTTCCATCCCATCCTGCCTGCTGCTCACCCCTGCCTGTGCGCATGCATGGGGGCAGCGTGGGGTAGGGGTGTGGATGCATGGGGGGAGGTAAGGGGTGTGGGCATGCGCACACATGCTAGCACATCTACACCCAGCTCTTTTGGCACGTGAATCAAAAAAGGTTCACCATCACTGCTCTATAAGAAGGAATGGAAATAAAAATAAAAACAGTGAATTTGAATTGAGAATACAGCACCTTAAAAGGGGGATTTTAGAGATTTGGGTGGGAATTAAGGCAGGATTTAGAATGAGTGCTAGAAATGTTAGAATCCAAGAACAAAAACAGTGGAGTGATCACTGCTATAAGAAATGATGAAAAGTTGTTTATTTAATAATCAAGAAGAATCAGAATTTTATAATATTTGGCAGATGGTATACATTTGGTGGGATAAAACAAAAAATACATACGTTTGTTGAAATATTAGCAAAAAAGTCAAATTTAATAGAAAAAGTAAGTTAGATTGTGATGTTTTATAATACAATGTAATATTTTCTTTCTTTTTGGATTTGATCTAACTCATAACTAAGTTTTTTATATATTTTAATATACTATTAGATGTGTTTTTACACAGCGAGTTGTAACAGATATTCTCATATATTCTCTGGATTGATCTAAACAGTAATAAGTTTTCTTTTTTTCTTCTGTACAATGAAGACTTCTATCTTGAGCGGAGCGATTGTAGCTCCTTTTTATCTTATATGTTGTGTCTGTAATGTTTGTCTTTTGAAAAAAATTTTTTAAAAAAAGAAATTATGTAAAGTTGTAATGCTACAGATAAAGATGATGTAATTAGAGAAGCGTTAAAACCCAGATGTGGTTTCCTAAGGAAGTGGTTTGAAGCAGGGAAGGGTACAGAGGCCAGATATTCCTTTTACAACCAGTCACTGAGCAATGCATGAGCGTGAGAGAAAACATCCTGTACATTATTTCTTGATTGAGAAAAAATAATAACAAAGCAATTGCAATAGCACTTAGACTCATAGACCGCTTCACAGTGCTTTACAAGCTCTCTGAGTGGTTTGGAGAATCATCGTATTTTCCCCAGCAATCTATAGCAGTGATGGCGAAGCTTTTTTTCCTCAGGTGCCGAAAGCGCATGTTGCGCATATTGCCCACAAGATCATATGCTGCAACATCCTGCCCGTCAACGACTACTTCAGCTTCAACCGCAATAACACAAGAGCCCACAATAGATTCAAACTTAATACACAATACACTCCAAACTTGACTGTAAAAAACATGACTTTAACAATCGAGTTATCGAAGCGTGGAACTCATTACTGGACTCCGTGGTGTCAACCCCCAACCCCCAACATTTTACCTTTAGACTATCCATGGTTGACCTCTCCAGATTCCTAAGAGGTCAGTAAGGGGCGTGCATAACTGCACTAATGTGCCTTCCATCTCCTGTCCAATTGTCTCTCTTTATATCTTTTCTTCCATTCATATATCTTCTCCTCTTTTCTTCATTGACATATTTTATTTTCATATCTTCTCTTCTATCCTTTCCTTGATATATATTACTACATGTTCATTCTCTCCAGGCTTCATTTTGTATTGGACTAAATAAGTAAGTAAGTAAGTAAGTAAGTAAGTAAGTAAGTAAGTAAGTAAGTAAGTAAGTAAGTAAGTAAGTAGTAAGTAAGTAAGTAAGTAAGTAAGTAAGTAAGTAAGTAAGTAAGTAAATAAATGTGTGCATGCACACACCCATAATTCAATGCCCCACACCTCTGCACATGTATGTGTGACCCCCCCAGGGCTGCCCCACCTACTGTGCATGCATGCACAACCCCCACCATTCCCTGTTCCCTCAGTAGGCCAATTTTTCATCCTCCCCAGGCTCCAGAGCTCCCTAGACCTAAGGAGGGAGAAAATGGCTTCCCTGTCCCACTCAGAGGCCTTCTGGAGGCTGAAAACCCCCCTCCCAGAGCTTCCATATGAGCCAAAAGTGATTTTTGCACTGGACCTGAGATAGGGCAATGGCAGCCGATATGGCTCCACATGTCACTTATGGCATGCGTGCCATAGGTTTGCCATCATGAATCTATAGTACAGATAGTCCTCCTAGCTAAGCAGGACAGCTGTTCAGTGAGTTTTGTTCCGTTTTATGACTTTTCTTGTCACCTTTGTTAAGTGAATCACTGCAGATGTCAAGTAATATGGGTGTTCAATAAATCTGGCTTACCCACTGACTTTAAAAAATTATTATTATTATTATTATTATTATTATTATTATTATTATTATTATTATTATTTGTATGCCGCCCCTCTCCAAAGTTTCAGGGCAGCTCACAACAATAAAAACAGTACAAATCCAATAATTAAAAACAGTTTAAAACCCCTTAATGTAAAAAGCAATCATACGTCTCATACAAACCATACATAAAATGGAAATGGCCCAGGGGAATCAATTTCCCCATGCCTGATGACAGAGGTGGGTTTTAAGGAGTTTACAAAATGCAAGGAGGGTGGGGGCAATCCTAATCTCTGGGGGGAGTTGATTCCAGAGGGTCGGAGCCACCACAGAGAAGGCTCTTCCCCTGGGTCCCGCCAGATGACATTGTTTAGTCGAAGGGACCCGGAGAAGGCCAACTCTGTGGGGCCTAACCGGTCGCTGGGATTCGTGCGGCAGAAGGCGGTCCCGGAGAGATTCTGGTCCAATGCCATGAAGGGCTTTATAGGTCATAACCAACACTTTGAATTGTGACCGGAAACTGATCGGCAACCAATGCAAACTGCGGAGTGTTGGTGTAACATGGGCATACCTGGGGAAGCCCATGATTGTTCCCGCAGCTGCATTCTGCACAATCTGAAGTTTCCAAACACTTTTCAAAGGTAGCCTTTGAAGAGAGCATTACAGTAGTCGAACCTCAAGGTGATGAGGGCATGAGTTACTGTGAGCAGTGACTCCCAGTCCAGGTAGGGCTGCAACTGGTGCACCAGGCGAACCTCGCCACAGCTGAAAGATGGTTCTCTAATGTAAGCTGTGGATCGAGGAGGACACCCAAGTTGTGAACTCTCTCTGAGGCGGTCAATAATTCCCCCCCCCCCGCAGGGTAATGGACGGGCAGATGGAATCGTCCTTGGGAGGCAAAAGTTTGAGTTTGAGTCTGTTGACACCCATTCAGACCCCAACAGCCTCCAGCCTCCTTTGCTTGTCAGAAGGTCACAAAAGGGGTCACATAACCCTGGGACAATGCAACCGTCACGAATACAGGCTAATTGACCAGAGGAATGCTGCAGCAGTCATTAGTGTGAAAAACAGCTGTAAGTCACTTCAGTGTCATCGTAACTTTGAATACTTACTGTTGTGGTTAGCTCTGGCCCAGCTCCTGCCCCAAGGACTGTGGATGTGGGGGAAACATCCACATGCTGCATGCCTGTTTTGCCCCCAGTGGAATCTGATGATGAAGGCTCCTCTGACCAAGACGACATGAGTGACAGGGAGGAGGAGAGTGTGGCAGACAGCTCAGAAGGAGATCAATTATCTAACTCCTCCTTGGATTCAGAACAAGAGTTAATGATACAGCCACGCATGCGGAGAGTGATGCAGAGTCTTCGGAGAGGGGCGGCATACAAATCTAAGTAATAAATAAATAATAAATAAAATAAATAGGCAACAACAACTGAGAGATTATTATCAAAGAAAATGAGGCCACCTGTGGTTGGGTGGGGCTGTGATAATTAGTGAGGCTGCTATAAATAGCAGCCTGTGGGTTTGGCCATTGTGGAGGATTATCTGATCTTTATGTTTCATGACTGCTTTCCTGACTTCGACTTTTTGTGTGCTGATTTTTCCCTGCTTTGAACCTAAACCAGAGCCAAGTGTGTTTCACTTTGTGAAAGAAGGAGTGTGAATTGCCTCACAGCTGCAAGCTAAGTATCACAGAACTGATAAGGGACTTGTATAAATTACCAGTTTGTTTGGAGACGAGTGCTCTTTGCTATAACAAAAGAGGGCTTAGTTTAAGTGAATTTTCATTATAAAGAACATTGTTTTGGATTTTCAAACGTGTGTCTGAAATTTGTACCTGTGAATTTTTGGGAGGATTCTACCAGAGAGCCCGACAGAACACTTACTAAGCAAATGGCTATAAAGATGAGGACCCCCTGTAAAGTGAATAAAGGGTGATTAAGGAATGTGTGGTCTGAATGTAGAGTTGCAAGCCATTTGCTAAACATGAAGAGGAGAGCACAAGATGAGTCCCTTCCAACTCTGTTATTCTATTCTCTTCTAAATTGTATGGAGCAGTGATGGTGAAGCTAGCACGCACACATGTGCCCACACACATTCCCTTCAACCCACACATGCACACACCCCTCTGCTACTCCTGTACATGCGCACAATCCCCCCTCCCTGTGCATTCGTGGAGCCCTCATTGAAGCCTGGGATGGTGAAAAAATAGCCAAATGAGCAAACCAGAAGTTCAGAAAAACAGACTTCCAGTTTGCCCGTTGTGCCGTTTTTTGCACTCCAGAGGCTTTAGGCTTGAGTATGAAAAACAGCACAATGGGCAAACTGAAGTCCGTTTTTCTGAACTTCCAGTTTGTCCCTTGGGTTGTTTTTCACACTCTGGGGCTTGAGGAAGCTTCTCTGAAGCCTCTTTGGAGTGCAAAAAACAGCACAATGGCCAAACCAGAAGTTCAGAAAACAGTGGCAACATGCTGATGACATCACAGTCGTTGCCGGTCCATAGGCACTGCCATCTTTCTTTTGAATTTTTTAGTGAATTTTTCCCTGCTTGGTTGGCTTTTCCTCTTCTGCTGCTTGAAAAAGGGCCCATCCCAAGTTAATACTGGCCTTTCTTTCTTTCTTTCTTTCTTTCTTTCTTTCTTTCTTTCTTTCTTTCTTTCTTTCTTTCTTTCTTTCTTTCTTTCTTTCTTTATTTCTTTATTTCTTTATTTAGTCCAATACACAATGAGGGTTTTAGTGGGTATATATCTATATACACATAGTAAAATACATGATGAAGGTTATAGAGGAGATACTCATAGTAAAATATATCTAAGAAATAATAGAAAAGAAGATATAGTAATAGAACATATCAATGAAATAATAGAAGAAGAGATGTAGGAATAGAAGAAAGGTATAGGAGATATAGGAGAGCAATAGGACAGGGGACGGAAGGCTCTCTAGTGCACTTGTACTCGCCCCTTACTGACCTCTTAGGAATCTGGATAGGTCAACCGTAGATAATCTAAGGGTAAAGTGTTGGGGGTTTGGGGATGACACTATGGAGTCCGGTAATGAGTTCCACGCTTCGACAACTCGGTTACTGAAGTCATTCAGTAACCCAAAGCACAGCTGATCAGCTCTTCAGCTGTGCTTCAGGCTAAATTCTGCTACTGAGCATGCGCAGAATTGCACGAAGGGACGCACGCACGATACGATGCGAACTGGTGGCGATTGTAAAGGGAACTCACCACTGGGAGAACCAGTAGCAGTAGCAGCGCAAAGCTCCGTCCACCCGCCCGGATGTCGCCGTTTTCTTTTTTTTAACCCTCTATGCATGAGTAAAGCCTTCTGCGCATGTGCAGAGGGTGAAAAAGCACATTATGGTGGCGCACGCATGTGCGTGTCCAAAGCTGTAGGCAAGGAGATTTCACTGATTGGTTGGACTACAACACTCCCCAAAATCCCAATTTCACCAGCAATTTTCTGCATCAACTTCATCTTCTGTTCTTCATAATTAAAACAAACCAACAAACGCTACTTGCCCAGCTTGATTTTTAAGCTCACCTGAAAGTAGCATTTAGCATTTTAATTATAGTCAATTATGCTTTAAAAAAAAAAAGCATGACTTCAGGGCTGTTGGGTTTTTTAAAAATCTATTTAAGCAACCATTTGCGGGCAAACTGTAATCTTTTAAATCAGTTTTTAATTAGTTCCACAAAACAAAGAACAAATGTGGACAAATAGAGGGTGGGGAAAAGTGCAATGCAATGTTGTGCAATATTTGTGGCGTGTATTAAGCTGGCGTCAATTCACAATCAAAGTTCCTTTCCTGTTTGTACATATATGATGATGCTCACAACAATAAATAAAGTGCTACCTTGCAGATTTTTAAAAAAAAGTTTCGCTTTTTATTTTGATACATCTTCATATAGCATACCGATAGCATTTAGACTCATATATCACTTCATAGTGCTTTTACAGCCCTCTCTAAGCAGTTTATAGAATCAGCATATTATATCTATCTGATTATTCATATCACCACTGCAGCAAGACTTGCTTTTGCTCAAATGTGGAAAAAAGTAGAAACCCCACAAGACGAGTTAGTACTAGAAAAAATAACTCAATGCGCAGAAATGTCTAAATTGACCCTCAAAATTAAAGGCAAAGATGACTCACAATTTTATGAATGTTGGAATCTACTCTACCACTGGTTAGAAAATAGGAAAAATCCTTGCTAAGTACATTATGAACATGTAATTTAAAAAAAATTAAACCTGATGTGTTCTGTCTGGGTCACTCCAGAAGCCAAAAAGAGAAGCCAGACACACCGGTAAAAGGCAAAGGCAGTTTATAAAATTCAAGAAAAACATAGGAAACAGAAAATGTCCTTACAAACAGGAAAACGCTGGAACTTCAAATATATCCACAAAGGCAAAAGTCCATGCAGCAATACAGGATTTTTGCTGCCAAGACGAGGCTGTAGATAGCAGACCTACACCTCCCAAGGGTCTTCCAAACTGCTGGGCCACAAGCCAGGAACAGAGACGCCGAGAACAAAGCAGGTCACTGTAACTCCAACTGATAACACTCCACATGGCTTCAAGGGCTTGCCTGCCTTTTAAACCCTGCTAAGGAGGACCACACCCAAGCCCAGTTGTTCCTAATTCAGTGCTGATAATACTTCTTTAATTGCTCCTTTCTTTGATCTGAACGTCGCTGTCGCAAGTCAATGACGGCTTGTGCTTCATCACCTAATGACTCCAAGCTACTGGCTGGGGAGAGCCCCCCCCCCCGGGGCTCTTATGCTGTTCTCCTTCGTCCCATTCCTGACTGTCCTCTCCCCTGTCCGACTGCTCAGCCCCCTCCTCTTCGCTGTCCTCCTCCTCCGAGCATGGAGCCAGCAGAGACACAGCTGGTCCCTGAGGAGCCTCAGGCTGAACCACAACACTGATGAAAGCAAACAGAGCAAATAAGATAAAGGTATGAACTTCTAAATTAGACGAACATCTGATTTCTATGTTACTTATATATCCTGCTTCTATTTTCTTTTATATGTTTTGATAATAACTGTAACTGGCTAAAGAAAATCTACATAGTTTCGGAAGAAGTTATAGACTGATCCTGTACTCGCCTATAAAAAAAAAAAAGAATCAGCATATTGCCCCCCAACAATCTGGCTCCTCATTTTACCCACCTCAAAAGGATGGAAAGCTGAGTCAACCTTGAGCCGGTGGTAAGATTTGAACTGCTGAACTACAGCTAGCAGTTAGCTGAAGTAGCCTGCAGTGCTGCACTCTAACCACTGTGCCACCCCGGCTCCTATAGCTAATCCTCGACTTACAATCTTTCATTTAGTGACTATTGGAAGTCACAACCGCACTGAAAAAAGTGGCTTATGACATTTTTCACACTTTCAACCATTGCCGCATCCCCATGGTCACCTGATCCAAATTCGGAGTCTTGAAAGCTGACTCATATTTATGATGGTTACAGTGTCCTGGGGTCATAGCCCCGAGTCTTCGGAGAGGGGCGGCATACAAATCCAAATAATAAATAAATAAATAATAAATAAGATCCCCTGACCTTCTGACAAGGAAAGTCAACGGGGGAAGCCAGATTCTGTTAACAACTGCATTGCTCGCTTTAAAAATTGCATTGATTCACTTAACAAATGTGGCAAGAAAGGTCATAAAAGGAAGCACAACGTATTTGACAAATGTCTCACTTAGCAACATAAATTTTGGGATCAGTTGTGGTCATGAGCTGAGCACTACCTGGGCACTGCATGGTTTCCAAAGAGTAACTTTAGAGAAGATTAAACACTTGTGATTTAGATACCTTAGAGCAGGGGGCTCCAACTTTGGCAACTTTAAGACTTGTGGACTTCAACTCCCAGAATGCCTCAACCGGCTTTGCTCAGCCAGGTTGGAGACCCCTACCTTAGAGCATTGAAAAAGAAAAGGAAGAAATATATATTAATATGCATGATTATTTACGACGTCAACATTATAAGCATAACATTATTTAGTATTTTTTTAACATCCAAAAATATTATTTTACTGAAAGAGTAGTAGACCCTTGGAACAAACTTCCAGCAGACGTGGTAGATAAATCCACAGTAACTGAATTTAAACATGCCTGGGATAAACATATATCCATCCTAAGATAAAATACAGAAAATAGTATAAGGGCAGACTAGATGGACCATGAGGTCTTTTTCTGCCGTCAGACTTCTATGTTTCTATGTTTCTATGTTTCTAAATTAAACATGCCACTCACATTAAAATATTGATGATATGATCACGGTTTCAATTTAAAGCTAATTATTTAATATTAAAATCCCATTGTATTGTGCTATGCACACACACACAAACACACACACAAAAGTAAAAATACCTAAAATATTTTTTTTTAAATTTTTTTAAAGCCAAATTGTGGTTATATCTATCTATCTACCAGTATCTACCAGTATCTCTCTCTCTCTCTCTCTCTCTCTCCCCCTCTCTCTGTCTCTATCTATCTCTCTATCTATCTCTCTATCTCTATCTATCTATCTATCTATCTATCTATCTATCTATCTATCTATCTATCTATCTATCTTATCTATCCTATCTATCTATCCTATCTATCTATCTATCTATCTATCTATCTATCTATCTATCTATCTATCTATCTATCTATCTATCTATCTATCTATTATTTACCATGGTATGTCATTTCCTATGAAAGCCAATGGATTGTGATTTTTATTGTTCCACTGATGGATATTTCCCCTTTTCAAGTTTGAGAACAAGACCTCGCATGAAGGATGGTAAACCACAAAAATCTTTCTGCTGGTTTTTGGATTGCTTTTGGTTTTCTTTTCTGCTGTGAAATATATCACTGACATTTGAGATTCTTTTGCTTTGGTGAAGATTTCCAGGAACAGAAGATGCTTACAATTAGTTCCAATGAAATTGCAAGACTTACATTTTCTATCCTCTTCTGGTTTTTCAAGATTTTCTGAATCTTCACCCAGTATTCAAAACACTTCTGTAATGCTGGTCTTCCACCTTCAGTGGTCAAATATCCATCCTTATCATCATCATTCGCTTGTTCCTGTCTTGGCATGGTCCTGTTTACACAGGTAGTCCTCAACGTACAACCACAACTGAACCTAACATTTCCGTTGCTAAGTGCAACAATTGTTAAATGACCCAAAGGTGCTTTTTTTCAGGAGGCAACTGGACTTTCTTCTTTTTTTCTTTTGAAGACATTTCGCTTCTCATCCAAGAAGCTTCTTCAGCTCTGACTGGATGGTGGGGAATGGAAGAATTTATATTTCTTGCAGGCAGCTGGCCATTTGCATCCTTTTAGAGAGGGGGTGGACAATTAATTTTGCCTTGGGGTCGCATTAGAAATTGGGATGGTTTTAGAGGGCCGGACTAATATAATTAACTCAGTTCTACACAATAGTGTAAAGACCCAGACCCTGGCCTAATCTAAACACTCAGACTCACTCTACAGACCCCTAATTGTTTGCTTTACGGCAACACGGTGCACCACAGTCACTGCACTGGAGTGTTTGTGTGGTTTCTGTGCTCGGCCGCTCTAGGTAGTGTTGTGGTTAGCTCTGGCCCAGCTCCTGCCCCAAGGACTGTGGATGTGGGGGAGACATCCACGTGCCGCAGGCCTGTTTTGCTCCCGGTGGAATCTGCTGATGAAGGCTCCTCTGACCAAGAAGACATGAGTGACAGGGAGGAGGAGAGCGTGGCAGACAGCTCAGAAGGAGATCAATTATCTCTCTCCTCCTTGGATTCGGAACAAGAGTTAATGATACAGCCACGCATGCGGAGAGCGATGCATAGGCAGCAACAACTGAGAGAGTATTATCAAAGAAAATGAGGCCACCTGTGGTTGGGTGGGGCTGTGGTAATTAGTGAGGCTGCTATAAATAGCAGCGTGTGGGTTTGGCCATTGTGGAGGATTATCTGATCATTGTGTTTCGTGTCTGCCTTGCTGACTTCGACCTTGGTGTGTTGCTTTTTCCCCACTTTGAAACTAAAGCAGAGCAAAGGGTGTTTCACTTTGTGAAAGAAGAAGGACTGTGAATTGCCTCACAGCTGCAAGCTAAGTATCTCAGAACTGATAAGGGACTTGTACCAATTACCAGTTTGTTTGGAGACGAGTGCTCTTTGCTATAGAAAAAAGAGGGCTTAGTTTAAAACCCTGCTGTTCTGTTCGGGTCGTATGTGACCCGAAGCCAAGTTTGAGTCCCTGTAAAAAATTTTCCCTGCATATCTGAAACTTGAAATTTCATGACTGCTCATCATTTCAGGGGTTCTCTCTATGAGAATTTTTTTTGGGGGGTGGGGGGCTTAGTTTTTGCTGGGCAAAAAAAGTTACAAATCTTCTATTCCCGGGTCACCCTGACCCGGACCGAAAACTCTTCATTTGCAGTGCTTATGTTTGGTCTTTTTGAAAGCTTTTTTCACTTGGAAAGTAGTCTGAACATTTCTGCACACAATGATATGAAAATTGAAATGAAAAAAGTAATTCTTATTGGTTTATTTTGCTGATATAATGCACGCCCCCCCCGTTTTTGTGAAAGTTTTTTCAATTTATGGATAGTTTTGCTTGCAAAATGCATTCTATTTTACTGGAGTTGGTGTGGGATTGGTAGCTTGAACATTTCTGAATATAAGAAAAATATAAAGGAACTGAAAAAAATGATTCTTACTGGTTTTTTAACATCAGAAATAAGCCCCCCCCTCAGCTGCTTGCAACCATTTTCACTTTTTATTTTTTTATGCTCCAAATCCGAAATATTCTTTAAAATCTTAGGCAATTTAACAATGCTGATCATCAAAAAATATTTTTGGGGTGGTGGCTAATTGTTTTCTGGGCAAAAAAAAATCATCACTTCGAGTCTGTTTCTGTTCGTATGTGACTGGACCAAAAATAATTTTTTTAGGTACTTGAATTTGATCTTTTTGAAAACTTTTTCAACTGGAAAACTAGTTTGAACATTTATGAACATAATGATATAAAACTTGAACTGGAAAAATTGAGACTTATATTTTTATTTTGATCAAGAAGCCCCTCCCCCCATCCTTTCTGAATTTTGTGTAAATTTCTATTTTTTAAGGCTACAAATCCCTAAGGAATTTTCCCCCAAAAGATTTGATATACTAAATTGAACATTTCTGAATATAAGAAAAATATAAATGAACTGGAAAAAATGGTTCTTATTGGTTTATTTTTGCCACAAAAGGGCCATACCCCCTCGGCCTTGCTGCGTGCCATTATTGTCACTTTTTATACATATTTGGCTAGAAATATTTGGAATATCCTTTTGAAAATCAACCACATTGTAGCCAGATAACTAATTTTATGAAAGAAATCAATTTTACTAAAAAAAAGTATGTAAGTTTGAAATTAACAGCATAATTTTTATATAAATTGAAATAATTGAGGCATACTTTATGTGCAAAATAAACCAATATCCATCAATTTTTCCAGTTCAATTTTCATATCATTATGTTCAGAAATATTCAAGCTACCAATCCCACACCAACTTTAGTAAAATAGAATGCATTTTGCAGGCATAATTATCAATAAACCTAAAACAAATTCACAAAAACGGGGGGGAGGCATATTTATGTGCAAAATAAACCAATAAGGATTAATTTCTTCAGTTCAATTTTCATATCATTGTGTGCAGAAATGTTCAGACTACTTTCCAAGTGAAAAAAGTATTCAAATTGACCAAACATAAGCACTGCAAATGAAGAGTTTTCGGTCCGGGTCAGGGTGACCCGCGAACAGAAGATTTTTAACTTTTTTTAAACAGAACAGCAGGGTTAAGTGAATTTTCCTTATAAAGAACATTGTTTTGAATTTTAAAACCTGGGTGTGTCTGAAATTTGTACCTATGAATTTTCGGGAGGATTCTACCAGAGAGCCCGACAGAACAGGTAGGAAGTCGGGGTCCACTCCAGTGTGAGGATAAAAGAACTCACCACGTCTGCTGGGACTCCTCCGGTTCCTGCTTTCCTCCTGATTCATCAGGAAAGCAGGAACCGGAGGAGTCCCGGCAGACGTGGTGAGCTCTTTCATCCTCGCACTGGATCGGACCCCGACCTCCGCGGACCGGTCACAGATAGCGGGTGGGCCGGTCACAGACAGCGGCCAGACCGGATGCGGCCCATGGGCTGCCCCTTGCCCAGGACTGTTTTAGAGGGTCCTTGAAGCACTTGGAGGTTTATCTGTGACATCAGGGTCATCTGAGTAGTATAAATGGTTCTTGTATTCTGCAATTTTTTTTCTCTGGAAATCCATTCATACTCCCATACCATTCAAAGCTAATAGTCTGTAAAGGTTCTCAGTCATCCAGGTCATGGTTGTTCCAAATGTACTTTTTGACGAGGCAATGGACTTTCTTGTTTTTTCTTTGAAGGTTTTTTTAAAAATAAAATATTCTTTATTAAAGACATAACAACACCACAGTACAAATGTTTCTACAAGTAGAAGTCATAAAGGAAAAATGTAAACATGGCGAATATATAAGGACAAGCAAACATGCAGATGTATCATTTTTGCATTAGATTTTAATATAATAAAAAGGGGAAAAGTAAAAAGGAAGAATAGAAAAAGAGAGGAATAAGGAAAAGAAGAGGAGAAAAGAAGAAAAAAGAGTGAAAAGCAACTGTACATATATACAACAGAGGCAACAGGGACAGGTCAACCTCTTTGTTGACTTCCGTTTCTCACAGCCATTATAGTCTTGTTGCGTTTCGGTTGATTATTGAAGTTTTTGTGGTCGTAGGTTTGTATAGGAGAAAGTTCAATTTCTAAGATTAAAGCTTTATCCCATTAGAGTTGTCTAGAACAGTGTTTTTCAACCAGTGTGCCGCGGCACACTAGTGTGCCATGAGACATGGTCAGGTGTGCCGTAGGGAAATTAAACATGGTTCCTCAAACTATGGCCTGCATGCCGGATATGGCCATCCAAACATAAATATTCCCCTCACAATCCCTCCAGCTATCAGCGACAGGAAGAGTGGAAGCACAGGGAACGCTCACTGACCAATCACCTTCTAGGATTCATCCCAACCACTAACAATGAACCAATAGCAGGCCGCTTCTTATCCACACCCAGGAAGGTCCCCTCTCGGGCTGCCGCGCACTTGTCATTGTGTGGCTGCCCTCTCTAAGCGGTTTACAGAGAGTAAGCATATGGCCCCCAACATGGTGTCCCGCTTTACCGATAAATGGCTCAGAGCAAATAAAGCCTTTCCTTTCTCTGGGCACCGGTGAAGAGAAGCTTCTCCAACCAGCGCCCAGAGAAAGGAAAGGCTTTATTCGCTCTGAGCCATCCAGAGCAAATAAAGCATTTTTCAGTCATTCATCTGCCCCCCTAATGTTTCCCGCTTTACCGATGGATGGCTCAGAGCAATAAAGCAATTAAGCCTTTCCTTTCTCTGGATGCCAGTGGGAGGAAGCTTTCTCCCACCGGCACCCAGAGAAAGGAAATGCTATTCGCTCTGGGCAGTCCAGAGAAAGGAAAATTAGGACTTTTTAAAAATCACGCGGGACAAATTATTAAAAATCAGGACTGTCCTGCCAAAAGTGGGACGTCTGGTCACCCTACTGAGACTCGATCTGCCAAACTGCTGGCAGCTGGTGATCAGGAGAAGTAGCTTGCAGTACCGCACTCTAACCACTGCATAACCGAGGCTCTTGGGAAAGAGTATTCCCAGATGTTGAGGGTTGACATCTCAAAGTTGCCACAGTTCAGAAATATCTCTATAACTATCTATACCTCTATAACTGTCTGGCTTGGTGCTGCAACCCAACAGGACTGACACAGACTTCAGAGTATAATCAGAACTGCAGAAAAAACAATTGCTGCCAACCTGCCTTCCATTGAGGACCTGTATACTGCACGACTCAAAAAGAGGGCGGGGAAAATATTTACTGACCCCTCGCATCCTGGACATAAACTGTTTCAACTCCTACCCTCAAAACGTCACTACAGAGCACTGCACACCAAGACAATTAGACAGAAGAACAGTTTTTCCCCGAATGCCATCACTCTATTAAACAAATAATTCCCTCAACACTGTCTGACTTTTTACTAACTCTGCACTTCCATTCTACTAGTTTTTCTCATCATTCCTATCATCCGTTTCCTCCCACTTAGGACTGTATGACTGTAACTTGTTGCTTGTATCCTAAGATTTTTATTAATATTGATTCTTCATTGCTTATTTGACCCCCTATGACAATCATTAAGTGTTGTACCATATGATTCTTGACAAATGTATCTTTTTCTTTTACGTACGCTGAGAGCATATGCACCAAGACAAATTCCTTGTGTGTCCAATCACACTTGGCCAATTAAATTCTATTCTATTCTACTCTACTCTACTCTATTCTATATTGACCTAAGGAATGGCTATGGGCATCTGGCACAATCTCAGTACCAAATAAAGGCACAGGTGTCAATGCCCCAAATAGCATCTGAGAAATAAATCATATTCCAGTCCAATTATCTCATCCAAGGTTTGATTTATTATCAGACCCATGTTGGTCACACCATTGCCAATCCCGATACTAACTTCCTTCCAGTGCCCCACCCAGGTTAAGGTTCGTCCCCCATCCCCACACCCACAAGTTCATCACGCGGACCAGTCCGAGTGCAGGGATTTCACCCACCTCCTCCTTACATCCACTGGTGCAGTACAAAGGATGACCTTGGATTCTAAGAAAGGAATTTATTGTGGCTAGTAACTTTCCCTGTCATGCAACTACTCCTCCCAGTTCCCATGATACCATTCTACTGTGGCAGGCCAAAGTCTGGCTTCGGCCTGATAACAGGCTTGCTTGTTGTGAGCAGCTCAAGTGCTAACAACCTTTCCGGTTTGATAATGGCTTCTGTTGCATGCCCTCCACTGCATACTTTGTGCATGTGTGTTAGTGCATATTGAAAACGGTGACCAATTTAACGCGAGATTCCTCACATCATAAATTAATGACGGTAATTTTCCCTCTGTGAATGTTTGGTTGGGCTTTTTTGTGTGTATACTTCCGAGTTGTTTTTCCTGCCACAGCAAGTTGAAACTGTAGGAGAAGCCTTTCGCATTGTGCTGGGTTCCACGTTGTGACGCCCTTCTTGTGTCACCAAAGTTCTTTTGTGACTCAGCAGTGTTGTTTAGCAAACCTAGGTTTGGTTGCCTAGGCGATATGTCAAAAGGTCATTGCACGCTCAAGGCATGCCACTGCTTAATCTATTGTGATAAAATAGAGGATTAGAAAAGGGTTTTTTTCTTTAAGAAAGCGTCTGATTCAAACTCTTTATTGGGGCAAGATTGCATTATTTATTTATTTATTTATTTATTTATTTGTTTATATTATTGTTATTGTTGTTATTGTTGTTATTGTTGTTATTGTTGTTATTGTTGTTATTGTTGTTATTGTTGTTATTGTTGTTATTGTTGTTATTGTTGTTATTGTTGTTATTGTTGTTATTTTTATTATTTTTATTGTTATTATTGTTATTATTGTTGTTATTATTATTATTATTAATAATAATAATAATAATAATTATTATTATTATTATTATTTATTAGACTTGTCTGCTGCCCCTCTCTGAAGACTTGAGGCGGCTCACAACAGCAATAAAACAATACAATACAAATCTAATGGTTAAAACTATACTAAAAACCCGCTATCTTAAAAAACAAAGAGTAGTAGCTGCTTGGAACAAACAGCCATCACACATGGTTGGTAAATCCACAGTCACTGAATTTAAACATGCCTGGGAGAAACATATATCTATCCTAAGATAAAACACAGGAAATAGTGCAAGGGCAGACTAGATGTGCCATGAGGTCCTTTTCTGCCATCAGTCTTCTATGTTTCTATGTTTCTACGCATGCGCGGAAGGAAAATTACACTGGGGCCATGTGCGCATATGATGCCTAGAACATACACACATGCCAGAATCCTCATGCTGCGTGCACAGCACACTGGTAGCAGCAGATAAGAGGAATCCGTCCCCAGTGCACACATATAAAGTACATGACTCCAGCTTTCCATTTAATTCTACCTGAATGGGAGAAATTATGGGGTGTAAGAATAATAAGCAGGCCTTACTGCTCTCTGAGCTTGGTTATTTTCTTACAGATGTTTCATTTCCCAACTAAATAACATCCTGCACGCAGGTAAGAGCCAGGAAAATTGTTGGTGCCTCGCTGGGGCTGGGAAAAAAAGCTTCGAAAAAGCTACATTCAAAGACGCACTCAAATTTCCAGCCTCTTTTAGGGGGGAGAAAGGTGTGTCTTATACAGTACTTCACAAAATACGGTATTCAGTTTCAATTCTCTGCACAGACTCAAGTGGTTAGCTCCCATTGGCTGGCTTAGTTGCTATAGCCTATCCATTGGCTGACATTGTTATTGGCTCCCAGTTCATGAATATCTTAACACTTTCCTTCTCCAAACTCAGTTGTGAAAATCACAAATGGTGATCCCATGTGACTGAAGGATGCTGAGATCATTGTAAATGTGTATCAGTTGCCAAATTTCTGACTTATATGGTTACCAATCTGAGGACAGAATAACAGTGTTGGAGGGGATTTTGGAGATCCAATCCCCTGCTCAGTGAGGAACTCTATAGCACTTCAGACAAACACTTGTCCAATCTCTTCTTAAAAATGTCCAGTGTTGAAGTATTCCCAACCTCTAGAGGCAAGTTGTTCCAGTCATTTAATTTTTGTACCTGCCAGGAAATTTCTCCTTAGTTCTAGGTCTACGTCAAGTTGAAATCTGCTCTTCCTGACAAGCTGGCATTATTTTCTTGGCAATGTGATAGCAAAACCTTATCCCCAAATCTAGTAGTTTACAGCAAGTCTCTAGAAAAAGTCTTATATAGACCCTTATATAGAGCGCTGGTGAGACCACATTTGGAGTACTGTGTTCAGTTCTGGAGACCTCACCTACAAAAAGATATTGACAAAATTGAACGGGTCCAAAGACGGGCTACAAGAATGGTGGAAGGTCTGAAGTATAAAACGTATCAGGAAAGACTTAATGAACTCAATCTGTATAGTCTGGAAGACAGAAGGAAAAGGGGGGACATGATCGAAACATTTAAATATGTTAAAGGGTTAAATAGGGTTCAGGAGGGAAGTGTTTTTAACAGGAAAGTGAACACAAGAACAAGGGGACACAATCTGAAGTTAGTTGGGGGAAAGATCAAAGGCAACATGAGAAAGTATTATTTTACTGAAAGAGTAGTAGATCCTTGGAACAAACTTCCAGCAGACGTGGTTGGTAAATCCACAGTAACCGAATTTAAACATGCCTGGGATAAACATATATCCATTGTAAGATAAAATACAGGAAAGACCATGGGGTCTTTTTCTGCCGTCAGTCTTCTATGTTTCTATGTTTCTAAGTCCCTGAAATCCTGCCTCCAGAGAAGCCAAGGACCAAAGTCCTAAGTTTACATAGATCTTCTAGAGCTGCATTAACAGAGGGATAGAATCAAGATCACGTGAAGTGTTAATACTACTTTATAAGGCCTTGGTAAGGCCACACTTGGAATACGGCATTCAGTTTTGGTCGCCTCGATGCAAAAAGGATGTTGAGACTCTAGAAAAAGTGCAGAGAAGAGCGACAAAGATGATTAGGGGATTAGAGGTCAAAACATATAGTTGCAAGAACTGGGCATGGCTAGTTTAATGAAAAGTAGTGTAGTGTTTCCTGCCCAAGCAGGGGGTTGGACTAGAAGATCTCTAAAGTCCCTTCCAACTCTATTATTATTATTATTGTTGTTGTTGTTGTTGTTGTTGTCTCCAACATCGGTAACTTGAAGCCCGGCAGACTTCAAGGCGCCAAAGTTGGAGAGCCCTGTTCAAAAATAGCTCAAGCATATAAGTGTACGCTAGCAGAGAGTTCCCAACAAAAGCCTTATAGATGACAAGGAAACAAGATAACCACAAGAGAGATAGAGAAAGGAGTCCCAACATAATGGGAAATTATTGCTTCCAAAAAAGGAAGCATAGATTGATCACTAAGTCAAGCCAAGGTTCTGATTGTTATATTGTTATACAGCTACTGCGTAGTTGACTCTCTCAATGCGTGAGCTGTACATCAATCAGTCATAACTTGGCACAATATTCAAAATTCCATTTCTAAGAGGTGTGGCTGTGGGTGTGTTACAGGGGAGAGATACGCAAATGACGTCCGTATCACAAAACACACAGATTATAGTGTTGATTCAACAGGAGCACCTATTCTATGTCAGCCTTGCAACAATATTGTAAAGGTAGTCCTCTACTTTCGACTACCACTGAACCCAACGAATACCATCGCTAAGCAAGACGGTTGTCACGTGGGGTTTGTCCCATTGACGACCTTTCTTGTCACAGCTGTTAAGTGAATCATTGCGATTGTGAAATTAGTAATATGGTTGTTAAGTGAATCTGGCTTCCCTATTGACTTTGTTTCTGGGAAGGTGATGAAAAGGGATCACGTGATTCCAGGTCATGGCAATGGTCATAAATACAAGTCAGTTGCCAAGCATCCAAATTTTGATGATGTGATCATGGGAATGTTGCAACTTTCTAAGTATGAGAAACGGTCATAAGTCTCTTTTTTTAGGGCCGTGGTGACTTCGTCATAAGTCAAGGCACACTCTACAGGTTCAAATCCCGGTAAGGGTATGGCTAGCATAATAATCTCGAAATAGATCTATGCTAGACTCCCTTTCTTTTCATTATCAGCAAAAATATGCTAAATACACACACAAGAAACAAACACACACACACTGTATACATACATACAAAGCTTGTTCTTTATGGACTGTATGGACTTATTGATGGATATCTGCAGAAGTTCCCTTCAGCAAACAACAAGTCCAGCATTGCACAATTTCAGCACAAGTTGTTCCCTTCTGTACCTGCATCTAGTGTCACAACAACATGTATATAAAAGGATATCATTGCACCACCAGATACCTCTCTCTTTACTCCCCTGTCATGGCTGACTCAGGAATTCTGGGAATTGGAGTTCAGAAGTCAGAAAGGGGCCGTAGTTCCCCACCTCAGTGCTAATTGGTTTATTTTATTTATTTATCTTCACACATGGTGATTCAAGGCAGCTTACAGAAAACTGTGCAGTTTTCTTGGCAGCATTATGGGACTGATTTGCCATTATGTTCTTCTAGAATGTTTTCTTCCAAATATTAAGCAATCCTCACCTGTCTTAATTTTCACACCCAGATATAAGAATTATCATGCAGCCCAGGATGAGTTTTCTCCCCACTAAATTTCGCCAAATCTCCTCACCAAATCTCATCTACATCTTCTCCACTAGCTTTTGGAGCTTTGAGCATCTTTTTTAAAAAGCTTCAGAAATGTTCTATACAGTGGTATCTCTACTTAAGAACTTAATTCATTCCGTGACCAGGTTCTTAAGTAGAAAAATTTGTAACTAGAAGCAATTTTTCCCATTGGAATCAATGTAAAAGCAAATAATGCGTGCAAACCCATTTGGAAAGAAATAAAAGCTCGGAATTCTCTGGGTGCTAGCAGAGGTTTATTCCCTCTCTAAGTGCCCAGAGAAAGGAAAATGCTTTGTTCGCTCTGGGTTGCCAAAGCCTCCTTAAGCGTCACCGAAAGGCTCCTCTGTCAGCCCAGAAAAGCCCGAGATGGCCGGGATTAAAGTGGGAATGGCAGAAAACTGGCCAGGCCTTCGTGCCACTCTCAAATTTATTTATTTTATTTATTTATTTTGTCCAATACACAATAATACACAATGAAGGTAATAGAGGACACCTTCGAGGAAATAGAATTAGAGAAAGAATAGAACAGAGAGTATAGGACAAAATAATCAATGAGAGAATAGAAGAAAGATATAGGGATAGAAGAGAAGATATGTGGGATATAGGAGAGACAATAGGACAGGGGTCGGAAGGCACTCTAGTGCACTTATGCATGCCCCTTACTGACGTCTTAGGAATCTGGAGAGGTCAACCATGGACAGTAAGGGTAAAATGTTGGGGGTTAGGGGATGATACTATGGAGTCTGGTAATGAGTTCCATGCTTCAACAACTCTATTACTAAAGTCGTTTTTTTTACAGTCAAGTTTGGAGCGGTTAATATTGAGCTTGAATCTGTTATGTGCTCTTGTGTTGTTGTGGTTGAAGCTGAAGTAGTCATTGACAGGCAGAACATTGCAACATATAATCTTGTGGGCAATACTTAGATCATGTTTCCTGGGAAATTTTTTCCGGACTCAGGTTCTTAAGTAGAAAATGGTTCTTAAGAAGAGACAAAAAAATCTTGAACACCCGGTTCTTATCTAGAAAAGTTCTTAAGTAGAAACATTCTTAAGTAGAGGTATTTTATTTGTATTTTCCACCTTAGGATCCATCATATTTATTCCAAGTAGTCCTCAATTATGACACCAACTGAGCCCCAAAATTCTATTGGTAACTGAGACATGCATTAAGTGAGTTTTGCCCCATTTTACATCCTTTCTTGCCACCGTTGTTAAGTGAATCACAGCAGTTGTTCACTTAGTAACAGGGTTGTTAAATGAATGTGGTTTACCCATTGACTTTGCTCAAACAGAAGGTCGCAAAAAATGATTGCATCATCCTGGGACACTGCAACAGTCATAAATATGAGTCAATGTCCAAGCCTCTGAAATTTAATCACACACTCATGGGGATGCTCAAACATGATAAATGGTTGTAAGTCACTTTTTTCAGTGCCAGTTCAAATGGTCACTAAACGAACTGTTGTAAGTCGAGGATTTACCTGTATCTGCATAAGTGTGTTTTAATGAAAGTCTCACTTTATTGACTTAAAAAATACAAAGCATTTTAAAAAGCCCTGAATTTTTTTTAAAAGGCTGAATTTCCATGCTTACATGACAGATGATACCCTGAATCATAACAAATACACCACGTCCCGATCACAAGATGTACAGTACAGTTAATTAGCCAACATATAATTTTTACTATTTCGTGTTTCTGGTAAACATTTTGGATAGATAAGAATTTGATAAGAACAAATGGAGGGTTTTTCCCATGTCTGTTTCCCCCCCATCTGAATTGTCCTTACTACATTGCCCCAAATGAGGAAATGCATTGCCCAAAAATAAAAAACAAAACAAAGACAAATGCATTCACAACAGAAGTTTAGCCAAATTCAAGCAATACATCACACAGCAAAGCAAATGCAAATATTTACAGTAAACCTATAAGGGTATCCAAGTATTGATAAACACTGTAAATCAGTTGGCCTACAGAGTAAATACCTATCAACTTTTTCTAAGTAACTTTCTTTTTCTTTTATTTCATCTCTTCCTTTAATATTAACAATTTTTAAAATATAAAATAAATAAATGACATGTAGAAAGGTTGTAAAATAACACAAGAAAAGATGAAGATAGAAAAATATAACAAAATAGAAAGATTGAAACATGTAATATATATTTTTAATACAAGTCTGATGATAGAAAAGATGAAGATTGAAAATATGTAATTTTAAATATTTTGTATGGAAAGCTTATTGTAATAAGGATTAAATAAATGAATATCGTGTAGAAATGAAGTTACAGAATAATATAAGAAAAGATGAAGATTGAAATATGTAATTTTGAAATATATTTTGCATGTTGAAAAGTAATGAAGTGGAAAAGAGGATAAAGAAATTAAAGATGATTTTTGATTAATGTGTAGGAAATATGTGAAGTAAGTGAAGTAAAGTAAATAACAATAAATAGTAAATAGTCTTTAGTACTAAGTATTTACCATTAAGGTCTAAGATCTAAACTTTTTTCATATTATAAAATAATTTAATGTAGTTTGCAACTTTTTATTAATGTGCCATTTAACGTTAATTACATCATCTAAGCAATTTCATGTTCATTTACCTATTGGAAATCATGTTCAACATTGATATAGATCTTTTTTCCTCTTCTTTAATGATATGGTTTTATATAACCATGAGTGTGCTATTTCCAGTTTCTAAGTATTGCTGTACTCCATTATTATCTGTATTTTATAATGCAATAAAACAATTCACTGAGGTTAAACAAAGATGGCAAAATTGACTTGTCTGATTAAAGAAGGGACCAATTGACTTGTCTGATTAAGGAAGGGGCCATAATCGTATTTATGAGTGAATGGAAACTCCTTTTAGTCTA
Organism: Erythrolamprus reginae; assembly: GCF_031021105.1. NCBI lineage: Eukaryota > Metazoa > Chordata > Lepidosauria > Squamata > Dipsadidae > Erythrolamprus > Erythrolamprus reginae. The sequence goes on along the minus strand of NC_091951.1, from coordinate 34,326,337 downwards.
TTTGCTGAAGAAAGAAAAACATGAATTTACTGTTTGTAAATCTGACAATTAGAAAGGGAGTAGGGTATGGAAAGGAAGTAAATTGTGGAGAGAGAGAGGCAGTAAAATATAAATCCCATTTATAATCCCTGGATAGTTCAGTGGATTTGCAGCTGGCTGAAGCGTAGACATCAGAGAGTTATTGTTAATGGTGAGTATTCTGAGCAGAGACAGGTTACAAGCGGTGTGCCACAAGGTTCTATTCTGGGTTCTATTCTTTTTAATATGTTTGTGAGTGACATAGGGGAAGGTTTGGTAGGGAAGGTTTGCCTATTTGCTGATGACTCTAAAGTGTGCAATAGGGTTGATATTCCTGGAGGCGTCTGTAATATGGTAAATGATTTAGTTTTACTAGATAAATGGTCAAAGCAATGGAAACTGCAGTTTAATGTTTCCAAATGTAAAATAATGCACTTGGGGAAAAGGAGTATTGTACTGGCAGTTCTGTGTTAACAAAAACTTCAGAAGAGAAGGATTTAGGGGTAGTGATTTCTGACAGTCTCAAAATGGGTGAGCAGTGTGGTCGGGCGGTAGGAAAAGCAAGTAGGATGCTTGGCTGCATAGCTAGAGGTATAACAAGCAGGAAGAAGGAGATTGTGATCCCGCTATATAGAGCGCTGTTGAGACCACATTTGGAATACTGTGTTCAGTTCTGGAGATCTCACCTACAAAAAGATATTGACAAAATTGAAAGGGTCCAAAGACGGGCTACAAGAATGGTGGAAGCATAAAACGTATTAGGAAAGACTTAATAAACTCAATCTGTATAGTCTGGAGGAGAGAAGGAAAAGGGGGGACATGATCGAAACATTTAAATATGTTAAAGGGTTAAATAAGATTCAGGAGGGAAGTGTTTTTAATAGGAAAGTGAACACAAGAACAAGGGGACACAATCTGAAGTTAGTTGGGGGAAAGATCAAAAGCAACATGAGAAAATATTATTTTACTGAAAGAGTAGTAGATCCTTGGAACAAACTTCCAGCAGACGTGATTGGTAAATCCACAGTAACTGAATTTAAACATGCCTGGGATAAACATATATCCATCCTAAGATAAAATACAGAAAATAGTATAAGGGCAGACTAAATGAATCACAAGGTCTTTTTCTGCTGTCAGTCTTCTATGTTTCTATGTTTCTATAACTTCTGTTAGAAAGATTGGAGACCATTTCTTTATACAGCATTTTTTTTTGTTTCTCTTCTATCTTTTTTTCTTTTTTTTTCTCCATTACCCAGAGAAAAGAAAATGGATACTTTAGAAACATGAAATAGAAATAATAAACCAATAAATATTTCCTTTCTTATCTATGCACCGTTCCTCTTCCTTCTCTAAAATTTGTCTTCTTTTTCTCTGGTTCCTCAAGAAAATTTGTAAAAAGTGAACTCAAGGGAGTTCAAGGGGAAATTCTTTTTGCTTGAGTGTGCCTAACGTAAGCTCGCACGTCTCTGAAATGAATTGCTGAAGGAAGTTTAGGTCCAAAAGTAGGAAGAACAGCCAATACTAGTGAAAGAAGGCGGTGGCTTTGTTGACCAACAAAGCCTGAGATTATTCTCTTGCAATGGGGAAGTGAAAGCCCAGCATGTAATGCCCCGGCTGGCTATTTACGGGCAAGATCTACTGTTCTGAAGTCACTCCAGGGGTGGTAATGATGACTAGGAACTGAAATTCCATATTTGAAGTCCCAGTCTTGAACTGCCGGGTATTAAGAGGCATGGTAAAATCAGACCAGGCGCAAGAGAGGAAATCTCCCCTGTGATGGGGCAGTGCTGAAGGCACCAAAAAATCCCCTTTGCAAGCCTAACAATGAGGAATGCAGGGTTCAAGAGACAGCTCAGTCCATGCTATCTGGAGGAAAAAACTACATGGGTGGAGAACCTATAAGCATAAGACAGAGAGGACTTTGGAGTTGTGGGGTGAGGTCAAAAAGGTCAGGATGGAAAACCATGAGCAAGCAGTTTGAACCCCTGAACTTTTAAAGTGTGCTTTGCAAGTAATCACATCCATTTTAAAAAGAGGCAGGTTACAGTTAAAGGGTTGTGGCCATCTTTTTTTTTGGTTCTCTTTTTGTTTATTAAATAAAAATGAACAGAAAAAAATGATTTATGAATATAAAGGGAAGGAGGGAGGAGAAAATAAGAAATGGAGGGTGGGAAGGAAGGAAGGGAAAGGAGAGAGGGAAGGAGGGAAGGAAGGAAGAAGAAAAATGAAGGAAGAAAGGGGAGGTTGGAAAGGAAGAAAGGAAGGAAGGGAAAGGAGGGAGGGAAATAAGGAAGAGAGGGAGGGAAGGAAGGGAAGAAGGAAGGAAGGACAAAATAAATGAATGAAGAAAGTGGAGGGTGGGAAGGAAAGGAGGGAAGAAAGCAAGGAAGAAGAAAAGAAATGAATGAAGAAAGGGGAGGGTGGAAAGGAAGGAAGGAAGAAAGGAAGGGAAAGGAGGGAGGGAGGGAAGAGAGGCAGGGAGGGAAGGAACAGAAGAAGGAAGGAAGAAGAAAAAAATGAAGGAAGAAAGGGGAGGGTGGGAAGGAAGGGAGGGAGGGAAGGAGGGAGGGAAGGAAGGAAGAAGAAAAAAAGAAAGGGAGGGAAGAAGAGTGTAGGAAGGAAGGAAATAAGTAAATTGTAAGGTATACACATAAGGGTTTCTCATGAATATAGAAACCCTTATGTGTCATGAAAACTCTTTACATATTTGTTTCAGTTATGAAATCATCATGTTTCATTGTGGTCATCCGTATATAATCTATGGATATAAACAACTCATTTGTAGAATGCAAATATCTTCAAGTATAACTGGTTGATACGTTATTGCTATCTTTTTTTACCTAAGCACTAACTACCCCCACCTCAGACATCCCTGAGAGGCAGCCAACATAGCTAATTGCCATTGGAGAAGGGACTTAATTTTGACTTCAAGACACGAGCCTTATGTTATCCTTACCCGTACTGCTGTTAAAGCATTTACACCCCATTCTGCTTGTCCCCAGCCTGAAGGCAAGCGAATAATTGTGTCCCTTGGAAAGAAAGACACCATCTTGTCCTCAAGCCACCCTCAACTCATCATGAGGGTCACCTGCACCGGTTTTTCCCGCTGAACCTCAACAGTAGCATTTTCCAACTTCTGTTAGCCTGCAGGGTGTTGTGTGATTCACCTAAATGCGTTTCATTTCTTTGAAAGAAAATTCCTCAGGTTGTGTTGGCTGTTATATGCAATGGACTCGGTCCAGGGGTGGGCTTCAAAAATTTTAGAAAGGGGTTATCTGCCCAGTTGCTTGAGCATGGCTTAGTCAACCTCCTGCACCATGAGGGAAAGGATTTTTTACCTCTGTGGGCTCTGGAGGTTTTCCTTTCAATTCTAACTTTCCTTGCTTTTTCTTTTCCTAATATTTTATATGCTGCATTTTATCACTTTTTGAAATTTAATAAAGTTACATTTAAAAAAAACTACCCATAAAAACAAAGGGACTAGGGCAGTGAGGGTGAACATTTTTTTCCTTGGGTGCTGAAAGAGCGTGCATGTACGTTATTGCACATGCCCAAGTGCCCACAGGGGCAGAGTCTTCTCTTTGGCGGCCCTGACCCTCCGGAACCAGCTCCCCCTGGAGATTAGAACTGCCCCCACCCTCCTTGCCTTTTGTAAACTCCTTAAAACCCACCTCTACCATCAGGCATGGGGGAATTGAAACATCTCCCCTGGGCCTATATAGTTTATGCATGGTATGTTTGTGTGTATGTTTGCTTTTAATAATGGGGATTTTAGTGGGTTTTTTTTAATTATTAGATTTGTTGTACATTGTTTTATTATTGCTGTGAGCCACCCTGAGTCTACGGAGAGGGGCAGCATACAAATCTACTAAATAAATAAATAAATAAATAAATAATTCAATGCCTGGAAAGGGTGAAAACAGCTTCTCCCACCTACTGGAGGCCCTCTGGAGGTTGGAAATGGCCTGTTTCCCAACTTCTGGTGCGCCCAGCAGGCTTGTGTTTCATCCTGCTCAGACTCCAAAGGCTTCCTCGGAGCCGGGGGAGGGTAAAAACATCCCCATGAGGCTCTCTGTGCAAGCCAAAAATCAGCTGGCTGGCACACACATGCACATTAGAGCTAAACTAAGGCAACAACTCGTGTGCCAGCAGATATGGCTCTGCATGCCATCCCTGGACTAGGGCTTACTTTCCCACCAGAGATGGCAGGCATAAAGAAGTGGTAAGATCCAACAATCTGGTATCTAAAGGCATTAGAGCCAGTGGTGAAATGGTACCAGTTTGGCTCAGTTTGGGTGTATCAGTAGTGGCAGTCGCCGGTGATTTAGAGCAGTGTTTCCCAACCTTGACAACTTGAAGATATCTGGACTTCAACTTCCAGAATCCCCCCGCCAGCATTCGCTGGGTGGGGAATTCTGGGAGTTGAAGTCCAGATATCTTCAAGTTGGCAAGGTTGGGAAACACTGGTTTAGAGAACCAGTAGCAGCGGCAGCAGAAGGCTCTGGCCACCCGCCTGGACATTGCCATTTTCTTTTTCCACACCCTCTGTGCAAATGCAAAGTATTCTGCACATGCGCAGAGACTGAAAAAGCACATGCTTCCAAAGCGTTAAGGAAGGTAAGTAGATTTCACCACTATTGAAATCTGGACAGCAAGTTTGCTAGCCTAATTTCACTTCCACCAGGTTTCTTCCTAGGAGACGAGCTGGCTTAAAGCATCCAAATGCAAGATCTTACTGGTATTTTCCGCTTCATTCTGACCCTTTGCAAGGAAAGGACAAGCCTGAGATTTGTAAACATTGTTCAGCTTTGTCACCGTTACTGGGACATAACATAGGAACACGAGTGGCACTGACAAGGAACTGAGAAAGGAGCTTGGTTAATAAAAGGGAAAATATGAAGCAAGTAGGTTACGTGGACAGGAGCAGGAACTAGGTGGCCTTGAAGAAATATCCTGAAGTAAACTCTAGTAACCTTTATGAGTTGGCATGGAGACCTAAGTGATCAGAACTGGTCCTTCTGTGCAAATACAAGGAGAATATGTGTATAGTATGCAGGTGCTGTAAAACAGTGTTTCTCAACTTCAACCATTTGACAGAGGTGGAATTCTGCAGATTCTGACCAGTTCTGGAGAATCAGTAGTGGTCATTTTGAGTAGTTTTGAGTAGTTTGGAGAACTGGTAAATACCACTTTATTTATTTTATTTATTTATTTATTTTGTCCAATACACAATGAAGGTTTTAATGGGTATATATCTATATACACATAGTCAAATACATGATGAAGGTTATAGAGGAGATACTCATTGTTGTGTCCAGAGGACAGTTAGGCCTTGTACTCGCCCCATATTCTTTGGGCGGGAAAATACTGCAAGGTGATTGGTTGGCTCAGCCTGGCAGCCCAGGATATATATAGCTGCCAGGCACGGCCATATTGTTGTTGTCTTGTTCCTTGCTGTAAAACCGTTACTTGCCGTTCTAATAAAAAGATCCGTTCTTACTCAGAGAGTCTGCAGTTGATTCTTGTAAGGATCTAACATCTGGCGACAAGGAAACCACGAGAGATAAGGTAAAGCGTCCATCAAACACTCATAGTAAAATATATCGAAGAAATAATAGAAAATAAGGTATAGGAATAGAACATATCAATGAAATAATAGAAGAAGAGATATAGGAATAGAAGAAAGGAATAGGAGATATAGGAGAGCAATAGGACAGGGGACGGAAGGCACTCTAGTGCACTTGTACTCGCCCCTTACTGACCTCTTAGGAATCTGGATAGGTCAACTGTAGATAATCTTCTGACTGGCCCCGCCTCATCTATTCTCTGCAGGGGTGGTTCTGGTTTTCTTCACTGCTGGTTCACTCAGGGATGTGCCACAGGGGTACGCATGCATGCACAGTGCTAAAACTAAGCTCCTGCACATGCGCTGAAGCAAAAAACAAGATGGTGCCATCTATGGCACCATTGAGAGAACCGACTCATTGGTATGGCAAGCCTGGGTCACTGCCAGTTCTAGCGACCCAGGCCGCCAAGTCTGCATTGGTTGCCGATTAGTTTCCGGTCACAATTCAAAGCGTTGGTTATGACCTATAAAGCCCTACATGGCTTCGGACCAGAATACCTTTGGGACCGCCTTCTGTCACACAAATCCTAGCGACCGCTTAGGTCCCACAGAGTTGGCCTTCTCCGGGTCCTGTCGACGAAACAATGTTGTTTGGCGGGACCCAGGGGAAGAGCCTTCTCTGTGGCAGCCCTGACCCTCTGGAATCAACTCCCCCCTGAGATGCCCCCACCCTCTTTGCCTTTCGCAAACTCCTAAAAACCCACCTCTGCCGCCAGGCATGGGGAAATTGATTCCCCCTGGCCCCTCCGATTTATGTATGGTTTGTTTGGGATATGTTTTTATATTAAGGGTTTTAAGTGATTTTTAATCATTGGATCTGTACTGTGCTTTGCTGTTGTGAGACGCTCCGAGTCTTCAGAGAGGGGCGGCATACAAATCTAATAAATAATAATAAATAATACTACCGGTTCTATATCTCTGATTCTCTGACTCCTGAGTCCCAGCTGATGGGGACGGATTTTGCAGTAACCTTCCCGTGGAGTGGGGTGAGAATGGAGATTTTACAGTGTCCTTCTCCTGCTATGCCCACCAAGCCACGCCCACAGAACAGATAGTAAAAAAATTGAATCTCACCACTGCACTTGAAGATGCATGAACAGGCTGGCTGGGGAATTCTGAGAGTTGAGGTCCACACGTCTCAAAGTAGATAAGGTTCAGAAAAGCTGTCCTAGAAGACCTGATGATGCTGTTCTGCATTTGACCTGATGACAATTAATTGATTAAATATGATAAAGAAAGAAAATGATCCGACAAGGAGATATACATAACTACGTCTCATCTAACAGAGTCTCAGTGGTGCAATGGTTAGAATGCAATTTTGCAAGCTACTTCTGCTGATCATCGGCTCCCAGCAGTTTGGCAGATCGAATCGCAGTAGGCTCAAGGTTGACTCATCCTTCCATCCTTCCAAGGTCGGTAAAATGAGGACTCAGCTTGCTGGGGGCAACATGCTTACTCTCTGTAAACCGCTTAGAGAGATGGCTGTAAACAAGGGTGGGCTACTAGGTGGAACTGGGGAAGCAAAGAAACCGGCAATTTTTCCTGCCAAAAAGAGATTTTGGCTGCTGCACATGCACAGCAGCCAAATCTCACTGCCGTGCCTAGAGCAGCAGCTGGGGGCGGCAGCAAAAGTGGCTTGCCCCAGCTCTGGCCATGTGGCCTTCTCTTTGATCTCCGGGGCCTCAGTAGAGATGCATACAGTGCGGGAGAGCATAGAACAGGCCACCCGGTCTGGCTATGGCCCCTGCAGGAGGTGATCCAGGTAACTAGGGGGGAGGGGTTGGGGCAATGGGGGAGGGGAGCAAGGACAAGCGGCGTGGCGGGGGAGTGAGGGCGAGTGGCACAGCTGGGGCTGGCAGTTCTTACCTTGTTTTGCCAGTCGCGAGTGATCGGCAAATCTTGTTTCCGATTTCTGGGGTCTTTTTGCTTCCACGCATGCGCAGTAGCAAAAAACCCCTGGAAATTGCACGCACATGCATCTTTGCACATCCGTGAGTGCCCACACACATAATTTCGGCCTTCTTTTTGGCTGTTTTCACTTTCCCCAGGCTTCAGTAAATCCTCCTGAACCCTGGAGATGGTGAAAAACAGCCCAACTGAACCCTGAGGACAGCGAAAAATGGACCAACAGGAAAAACCGGAAGCTTGTTTCTGAACCTCCAGTTGACCCACTGGGCCATTTTTTGCCCTCCTCAGGCTTCAGGACATTTTTTCTGAACCCTGGGGAGAGCAAAAAGAATTCCAATGGGCCTATTGTAAATCCAGAGGCTTCAGTGAGGCCTGTGCGCATGTGTGCGGGGGTGGAGCATGGAGGTGTTGTGCACATGTGCGTGGCAGCTCAGGTGTTATGTGTATGCATGGGGGTAGGGTGCTGCATTATTATTATTATTATTATTATTATTGTTATTGTTGTTATTATTATTATTATTATTATTATTATTATTATTATTATTATGTCAATACAACACAGCAAACGAGATCACTATGCTGGATTTTGTATTTCATCACCATTCGGGCGCTTCCCAAGCACCTAGGATGAATTATGTTTGCCAATCCCAGTAAAGCGGCCTTTTGCAATTGACAGATGGAGATTTTGTCAATTCCGATGGTTTTCAAATGTCCGCCGAGATCCTTTGACACTGCGCCCAGTGTGCCAAGTACCACTGGGACCACTTTCACTGGCTTATGCCAGAGTCGTTGCAGCTCGATTTTTAGATCTTCGTATTTCACTAATTTCTCTGGTTGCTTCTCCTCAATTCTGCTGTCCCCTGGGATTGCGATGTCGATGATCCATACTTTCTTTTTCTCCACAATCAGAATGTCTGGTGTGTTATGCTTCAGAATTCGGTCAATCTGATTATTATTATTATTATTATTATTATTATTATTATTATTATTATTTGTATGCCACCCCTCTCCGCAGACTCGGGGCAGCATTATGGGTGTGGGCACGCATGCCTACCCTTCTGGCACCCAACCCAAAAATGGTTCACCATCACTGCCATATGCTAAATAAATCACAACCCCCCCCCATCAAAAATATGTTTCAAAGAAAAACAGATGGAAAAGGGAGACTAATGGACTCCAAAAGAGACATCTGCAGGTACATGAGTCTTTATTGGCATTAATCTGGGGGACTCCCAACTTGACATCAATCGAGCTGAGTCTATGATCTCGAAACAGAATCTAGCCCTCCGTTGCAAGATCTAACATTTCATTAGTTCCCAGAAAGTCACGAGAATTCATGTATGAACACATCTTCTTCCTGTACTATGAAGACAAGCACACACACACACCCCTGCTATCTGAGTCATCATCTGTCATTTTGAACAAGTGACATCGAGAGTGGCTGGCCTGGTGCAACCACAAAAAGGCTGCTGAGAAAATAACGTGCAGTTTGTTTTTTCGAGATTGGAGGGCGGGAGGGAATGGAGTATGTGGGTTTGTTTGATGGGGTGTTTTTCCGAAAAGAACCAAAACGCTTGCAGATTCCGTGTGGCTTGGCAGCTACAGTATTTCTCAAAGGCTTTGCTAAATTTCTGTTTCTAGTTTTGTGATTAGATTCTCCACACATATTAATCATATCCAGTTTAGGGCAAGTGACTCATTTTGTCCCAGATTTTATTCTGCTGATAGTCACGCTTGGTAGTTGCGTGATTCCAAGTTACGTTTCCCCATCGGTAGAAGCTTTGTCAGTTCCATGTTGAGACAGGAGATCTGAGCAGTGCATTGGATTTTACTTGACTTGCGTATAATTTGGAAATTCCTTTTGGGGAGGAAAAGGAAAAGGAAGGAAAGGGGAAAAGGAAGGAAAGAAAAAAGGAACGGAAAAAGGAAAGGGAAAAGAAGAAAGGAAAGGAAAGGACAGGACAGGAAAGGAAAGGACAGGCAGGACAGGAAAGGAAAGGAAAGGAAAGGAAAGGAAAGGAAAGGAAAGGAAAGGAAGAATCTCAAAGGTGCTTTTTCAAAAAGCAACTGGATTTTCTGGTGGAAAAAAAAGTCCAGAAAGCCCATTTGTATCTTGTAAAGCACCTTTGGGACAACCATGATCTGGATCAGGGGTGAAATGCTACCAATTCAGCCTGATTTGGGCATATCGTAGTGGCAGAATCTCTATAGCAGTGAGGGTGATTTGATTGGATTGGATTGGATTTGTATGCCGCCCCTCTCCGTAGACTCAGGGCAGCTAACAACAGTAGTAAACAGCAATATAAACAGTTTAAAACCCCTATTGTAAAACCAACATACATACAGACATACCATGCATAAAATTGTAAAGGCCTAGGGGGAAAGAGTATCTCAATTCCCCCAAGCCTGACGACAGAGGTGGGTTTTAAGCAGCTTACGAAAGGCAAGGAGAGTGGGAGCAATTCTAATCTCTGGGGGGTCATAACCAACACTTTGAATTGTGACCGGAAACAGGTGGCACACGGAACCATATCCGCTGGCACGTGAGCCGCTGCCCTAGCTCAGCTTCAATGTGCATGTGTGTGCCAGCCAGCTGATATCGCACAGAGGCTCTGGGAGGGCATTTTTGGCTTCCAGAGAGCCTCCAAGGAGATGGGGGAGGGCATTTTTACCTTCCCCTGGCTCCAGAAATTTGTGTTAATTTAAAATGGTAGATCCAATTTCTGCCAAGTCTTCTTTCTTGCCCTTTTGTTGGGCGGGGGTGGGTGAGAAGAGACCAAGCACGTTGATCTGTATGAACTATCTTTTGCTGCCGATGTAGCTTTGACTTCTCCTTCTGGGATTCTTGGGGCTGTCCACATTTATGAAATGTCTCGATGTCTCGATAGTTTCCCAACAATGGAGATATAGCCGAGAAGAATATATCCATCGTGACTTGTATCAAGTGATTTAAAAGCACAGTATCAGACCTCAGGATTTCAGCCCCCAAATGGGTCAATAACAGATAACAGCGACCCTATTTGAACCGGGAGTCACTGCTCACAGTCACTCATGCCCTCATCACCTCGAAGCTCGACTACTGTAACACTCTCTACATGGGGCTACCTTTGAAAAGTGTTCGGAAACTTCAGATCGTGCAGAATGCAGCTGCGAGAGAAAATCATGGGCTTTCCCAAATATGCCCACGTCACACCAACACTCTGCAGCCTGCATTTGTTGCCGATCAGTTTCCGGTCACAATTCAAAGTGTTGGTTATGACCTATAAAGCCCTTCATGGCACCGGACCAGATTACCTCAGGGACCGCCTTCTGCCGCACGAATCCCAGCGATCAGTTAGGTCCCACAGAGTGGGTCTTCTCCGGGTCCCGATGATGATGATAATGATGATAATGATGATGATAATGATAATGATGATGATGATGATGATGATGATAATAATAATAATAATAATAATAATAATTTATTAGATTTGTATGCTGCCCCTCTCCGAGGACAGAATCGAAAGGGACCCTAGAGGTCTTCTAGTCCAATCTCCTGCTCTACACCAATCCAGACAAGTGGCTGTCCAGACTCTTCTTAAAATCCTCCAGTGATAGAGCACCCACAACTTCTGGAAGCAAGTTGCTCCAGTGACTAATTATTCTGTCAGGAAATTTCTCCTCAGTTCTAGGTTGCTTCTTTTCTTGATTAGTGTCCATCCATTGCTTCTTGTCTTGCCTTCTTCTGGTGCTTTGGAGAATAGGTTGATCCCCCTCTCCTTTGCGGCAGCCCCTTAAATATTGGAGCACTGCTATCATGGGAAGCGCTTCATGGCACCGGACCAGATTACCTCAGGGACCGCCTTCTGCTACACGAATCCCAGCGACCAGTTAGGTCCCACAGAGTGGGTCTTTTCCGGGTCCCGTCAACTAAACAATGTCGCTTGGCGGGGCCCAGGGGAAGAGCCTTCTCTGTGGCGGCCCCGGCCCTCTGGAACCAACTCCCCCCAGAGATTAGAATTGCCCCCACCCTCCTTGCCTTTCGTAAGCTGCTTAAAACCCACCTCTGCCGCCAGGCATGGGGGAATTGAGATACGCTTTCCCCCTAGGCCTTTACAATTTTATGCGTGGTATGTCTGTATGTATGATTGGTTTTTATAATAATGGGTTTTTAACTGTTTTTAGTATTGGATTATTGTTATATGCTGTTTTATTACTGCTGTTAGCCGCATACAAATCCAATAAATGAATGAATGAATGAATAACAGATTAGACAAATTAACATTATTACCTCTGAATTGCAGTTCCAGCCAAAAGGCATTCCTTAATATAAGTCATTATTAAAATGAGGATGCCTTATATACAGCAAACCAACCCTACATTTGAGTTAATGGCACTTCAAGATCAAAGGAGACCCGTCTCACTATAATTGCCAAGAATGGGATGGTCAAATGTTATTTCAAAGGTATATAAGTCATTAATGTAAAATTAATTCAGTTCCTTCCGCTTCTTATAAGAAGTGTCTATTGGGTTTGAAGGCTCAGTTGTCATTTAATTCAGTCTTTTAATGAATGAAAGAGACAAAATCCATCCATCCATCCATCCATCCATCCATCCATCCATCCATCCATCCATCCATCTATCTATCTATCTATCTATCTATCTATTTATCTATCTATCTATCTATCATCTATATCAGTGATGGCAAAACCTTTTTTTCCTCGGGTGCCGAAAGAGTGTGGGCAAATGCTATCACACATGTGTGAAGGTCCACACCCATAATTCAATGCCTGGGAAGGACAAAAGCAGCTCCCCCCACCCCTCAAAGGCCCTCTGGAGGCCAGAAACAGCCTGTTTCCCAACTTCTGGTGGGCCCAGTAGGCTCATGTTTCACCCTCCCCAGGCTCCAAGGGCTTCCTTGGAGCTGGTGGAGGGTAAACGCCCTCCTCCATCCCTCTGAAGGCTCTCTGGAAGCCAAAAATATCCTCCCAGAGCCTCTGTCCAAGCCAAAAATCAGTTGGCCAGCACACACATGCACGTTGGAGCTGAGCTAGGGCAACAGCTCATGTGTCAGCAGATATGATTCTGCGTGCCTCCTATGGCATCTGTGCCATAAGTTCGCCATCACTGATCTATATCTTCTTTCTTTCTCTGTCTCTCTCTATCATCTCTATCATCTGTCTGTCTGTCTGTCTGTCTATCTATCTATCATCTATAACATATCTATCTATCTATCTATCTATCTATCTATCTATCTATCTATCTAATCTGTCTATATATGCTTCCCTGAGTCACATGGGATTGGGTGGCATAGAAGTCAAATAAATAAATAAATCATATCTGTCTATCTCTCCATCCATCCATCCATCCATCCATCCATCCATCCATCCATCCATCCATCCATTTAATCTATCTACCATGTGTCTATCTCTGTCTGTCTGTCTTCTATCATCTATTTATATCATCTGTCTGTCTGTCTGTCTGTCTGTCTGTCTGTCTGTCTGTCTGTCTGTCTGTCTGTCTATCTATATCATCTATCTATCTATCTATCTATCTATCTATCTATCTATCTATCATCTGTCTCAACATTAAGCAAAGCAAGATAGCTGCAGGGTCAGAAACAAAGACACACCCCTTTGCTACGCGAGAACAGGCACTTTTACAAAAGGAGCTGTTGTGATAATGCACCCACCTTCTTTGCAAATTTGACACACACCCAAATGTCACCAAGTACACACACTGAACTTATGCCTAGAAAAAGAGGGATCCCACAATGGCGCAATGAATTCATAGAACAACCTTCAAGCTGAGTTGACGAATTCAGATAACCTTGTTCCAAACAGTAATCTCAATTAGTTTTAAAACTGATGCTTTCCGATAAAGCACACACAAGTGATTAGCTGATCTACTTTTCCACTCAACATTTGTAATCCATGCAGGGAAAATTTCAGAGGATTCCCCTCCCACAGATAGTTATATAACAGTACAGTCAGGAAAAAAAAGTTTTAAAGAAATAACATGAAGGGAAGCTAAAAGGAAAACTTTGTAAAACACTATTCATTATCAGAATGTAAATAATTATCATCATATATATTTCAAAGGAATAGTATGACTGAATGAAGTATTTTTATTGTGATACAGTAGCAAATAAATTCAAATTTGCTAAATGGGAACCTTTATATCAATATAAGGATTCCTTAATAGGCCAAAATAGTTTCTGAGCTCTATGGCTATCCAAAGTGATTTATTCAAATTCATAGAAGGTGTCCGATAGCAAATTTTGCAACAAATTTTATTAAAAGGCATACATTAAATTAACATCATTTTACAAAAAGGCATAAATGATCCGCAGCGCATGAACAATTATGGCTTTTAGCAAAATGTGTTAGTCCATGATCTTTCTCACTTTTTGTCATTATTTTTATAGCTCTTATTTTACAATGTCTAATTTATAGAATAACCATACAGGCCATTACTGAAGTTTGGGAGATCCACAAAGGTAGGTAAAAATGTATATATATATATATATATTTATTATTATAAATTATGAAGACTCCATTCTTTAGAAAGCTTGAAATATTGAAAATAAGAAGTAAAATGTCTGTCAATAATAACAGATGTCAAACCAACAAGAAAACAGTTACTTAATTTTTCATCCAAAATTGAAAATAACATTAAAAGGTCTCTTGTATTTCATATCGAAGTAATAGAAACATAGAAACATAGAAGACTGACGGCAGAAAAAGACCTCATGGTCCATCTAGTCTGCCCTTATACTATTTTCTGTATTTTATCTTAGGATGGATATATGTTTATCCCAGGCATGTTTAAATTCAGTTACTGTAGATTTACCAACCACGTCCGCTGGAAGTTTGTTCCAAGGATCTACTACTCTTTCAGTAAAATAATATTTTCTCATGTTGCTTTTGATCTTTCCCTCAACTAAATTCAGATTGTGTCCCCTTGTTCTTGTGTTCACTTTCCTATTAAAAACACTTCCCCACTGGACCTTATTTAACCCTTTAACATATTTAAATATTTTGATCATGTCCCCCCTTTTCCTTCTGTCCTCCAGACTATACAGATTGAGTTCATGAAGTCTTTCCTGATACGTTTTATGCTTAAGACCTTCCACCATTCTTGTAGCCCGTCTTTGGACCTGTTCGATTTTGTCAATATTTTTTTGTAGGTGAGGTCTCCAGAACTGAACACAGTACAGTGTTCCCTCAATTTCCGTGGGTTCAAACTTCGCGAAAAGTCTATACCACGGGTTTTCAAAAATATTAATTAAAAAATTCTTTTTTCTCCCTATACCATGGTTTTTCAAAAATATAAATTAAAAAATACTTTCCCCCCCTACACCACGGTTTTTCAAAAATATTAATTAAAAAATACTTTTTTTCCTCTATACCACGGTTTTTCAATAATATTAATTAAAAAATTCTTCCCCCCCCCTATACCACGGTTTTTCCCGCCCGATGACGTCCTATGTCATCACCAAACTTTCGTCTGTCTTTAATGAATTTTTTTTAAAATAAACTTTAATAAATAAACATGGTGAGTAATAATCTAAATGGTTGCTCGGGGTATGGGAAATTGTAATTTAGGGGTTTAAAGTGTTAAGGGAAGGCTTGTGATACTGTTCATAGCCAAAAATAGCATATTTACTTCCGCATCTCTACTTCGCGGAAATTCGACTTTCGCAGGCGGTCTCGGAACGCATCCCCTGCGAAAATCGAGGGAACACTGTATTCCAAATGTGGTCTCACCAGCACTCTATATAGCGGGATCATAATCTCCCTCTTCCTGTTTGTTATACCTCTAGCTATGCAGCCAAGCATCCTACTTGCTTTCCCTACCGCCTGACTGCACTGTTCACCCATTTTGAGACTGTCAGAAATCACTACCCCTAAATCCTTCTCTAAATCCTTCTCTTCTGAAGTTTTAATCATTGTGAGACAATACTTTCTATATGAAACTGATGATTAACATTAAGATCTCTTGTATCATTACTTTGTGTGGATGTGTGTGTTGATAAAAGCAAACAAAAGGAGAAAATTTAACAAAGTTAAAATGAAAGAAAGAATTATTTTAAAAGGCAAACTACTGATTTCTGATTCCCCAATTTTTGCACACTTGCTAATTTGCAATATTTGAAAACATCCAGGCTCTGTTAAAAGCCAGACAGTAAGGATTATGTTTGCTGTGGTGCGCAATGTTTTATATGTATGGAAATCATTCTTTTTTAAATTTGGTTTTGCATACAGTATATCAATCATATGATCACATCTACCAGCTTGAAAGTTTTTTTTTATACCCTCGCCTCATGCCAGAAACTCCTGTATAAGTAAACATTACAACTGAAAATCCTGACTCATTTAAAAGCATCGGATTCTTCTTTTCCTATGGCAATTTTTCTAATAAAAAAGTATAAATTGAAGTTCTGAAGCCCAAATTCAAAAGAAACAAAGGGAAAAAATATGCTTGCTATGTTTCGTGACATGTGTTCAATTAAAAAAGGAAATATATATTTGTAACAATGAAACATGTTTCTGAATTAAAGTAAAATATGCTGATCATGAGACAAAACTTTGGCAGCTCAAAATGAGTTAAGAAACCTCCAGAAAATAATATCAAAAACTTTCTTAGCATTTAAAAAAATTAAAGAAATTGCAGATGCTGGCTTCTGTTTATTTGAAATTAAAACAATTGTATCTGTAAGGAAATTTATATTATTAAAGTTCTGAAAGCTACAAATGAGCACAGCCTTGACCCACTATTGTTGAAAGAATAATATTAAACTAATGGTATCAGAATCTTTCAAATTTTTGGATTCTATAATAACCCAGGATTTGAAATGGACACCTAACATTATAACCCTCACTCTACTCTACTCTACTCTACTCTACTCTACTCTACTCTACTCTACTCTACTCTACTCTACTCTACTCTACGGAATGGAATAGAATAGAATTCTTTATTGGCCAAGTGTGTTTGGACACACAAGGAATTTGGTATGCAAGCTCACAGGGTACATATTATTAGTAATAGGTCAATAGAGCAAGGCTACAAAGCTACAGTAGCTTAGTCCTTAAATAAACAAAAAAACAGATTTGCCTTCTCCAATTTTATAAATAGAATTGTGATTACAATTTCTTGTAAAGGAAGAAGAAAGAAATGCAGTGTGTGATCTAGTTCTGCAATCAATAGGGTAGTCTCTGTCTCATATGTTGATGAGAAATTGAGACTCTGGTTCAAATACTTTTTTTTGATAATGATTAATATATTTACAATAAGCATGGATCAAAATTATTATGTCCTTTAACTGATTTATGTCTAACCAGCCAGTCACATAATTACATAGTTTTCTCCTTCACCAGTGTTGCAATGCAGACTTTTTGAAATATGTATTTAGTCCATTTTAAAATTTAAAAATCTTTATTTTTGCAAGAAAACCACCCTTAATCATTTTTGAGTTTCAAGATTTTATTCATTTATCAAAACAAAAAATACAGAATATCACCTTTAATCTTAAAAATCAGAAAATGAAAAATATTAGAAGAATAAATTATATTTTAAAAAAAGATGGAAAAGGAACAGCTTTCCTTTAGAAGTTGTGAATGCTCCAACACTGGAAGTTTTAAGATTGAGAATCACTGATAAAAACTCAACAGCACTAGTCGATTTCTCCAGAGTTTGCTATAATTTTTTTTAAAATAATCAGGTTAGCTTAGTGTTCAGTATATCCTTTAAATCTGAATAGCAATAATGCTGTAATAACAAGAGGAACAAAGAGGATCAATTGTTTACAGTTTTTATTTTTGACTGTCACCATGTTCCACTATTCTTTCTCAAAAAAGGGGGAAATAATTCCAAAATAATTCAGTATTTCTTTCCTTCTCTTTTGGGAAAAACAAAACTAAATCCAAAAATCAAAGCATTTGATTCATCCTTCTGAATTCCTCTCTTCTATCCAACAACCCCCACTCCCTCCCCATTTTTGAATGTCCTAATCTTCTCCCAGCTAGCCAGTTTCAAAGTAACCCTTCCCCCTTCAAATCTAAATATTAGGATCACAAATCCCTTTTCCAGTAACTGCAGCTGGATTCTCTTAGCTTCTCTAGGAAATTAGGGAAAAAAATTTTGGCACTCCAGAACGGCTTTCTGTCTTTAGGACGAAGTCACTGGGTTTTTCCCACCCATCTACTTGGCATAGGAAGCAGACTTCTGGAGCAATTCAGGACCTGGGATTTCCCTGTGAAAACCTCAGATGTCACCGTGAACTCGCTTACCTTTTTGTAGTTACCTTCTCCAGAACCTGTTTGAACATTCAAAAAAGCTCCACAGGGGCTTTTCCAGATTTTTTTGTTTTAGGTTTTATGGGGAAGGGAAAAAAAATAAGCATTAGTCATCTGTGGCATAGGTTGCCTTCTTATGTTTCTTTCCAGGCTACGCTTACAATTTTATAACCCCCAGGCGGCTGTTGTTTACTGATACTGTTGCGTCAGGTCTTAGGGGCTCCTTGGATTTTGCCTGTTCTATGTAGGGTAAGAATGAATGTGCAGATTTTTTTTTTCCAGAAGAGTGTTTTACATATGAATCATTCCATTTTATTTAACGGGCTATAGGATGAATGGGAAAGGAAAGGGTTAGCTCTTGTTCCTTCAAACGGATTTGCCTGGCTTCCTTGTTAGATTGATTTGTTTAAAAAATAGTCACTTGGGGCGATACCTTTTATGGATTTAATACGCTGATATCCTGTTTCATGGGAACTCACAGAAATTCCCCACCCCTTGTCTGTAAAAAGATTAATGTCTGTAAAAAGATGAGGAAGGGCCTTTGATCACATAATTATAGCCAACATCTTGACTTATTTTACTTACTCCCGTCAGATCCCTATCTTTTATTTACAGTAAGAGGAAAGCTCCCTTTTCTGATTTTATCCTCACAACCACCTTACGTGGCAGTGAGAGATCGAGGAAAAAGCTGAGGCTGAGGTTAAATTTGTTTGTTTTCTATCTATCTATCTATCTATCTATCTATCTATCTATCTATCTATCTATCTATCTAATCATATGCCACCCAACTCTCGAAGGACTCTGGGTGGCTTACAACAAAATATCATATAAAACAATTTAAAAACAATTTAAAAACCTCCCTAATAAAATATTCACACGTATTTTGGCTAAATCTAAAAGGTGTATCATTCGCTCAGTGGCTCCAGGCCTGCCGGCAGAGCCAGGTCTTCAAAGCTTTCCGGAAGGCCAGTAATATGGGGGAAGTATGGATCTCAGGAGATAGTTGGTTCCAGAGAGCTGGTGTCACCACAGAGAAGGCCCTTCCCCATGGACCCGCCAATCGACACTCTCTAGCCGACGGAACTCGGAGAAGGCCAACTCTGTGGGTCCTTATTGGTCACTGGGAACTATGCAGTGGAAGATGGTTGCTTTAATCTTTCTGCACCCTTCCCTTGTCTAGGCCAGGGGTCTCAACCTTGCCAACTTTACGACTTGTGGACTTTAATTCCCAGAATTCTGCGAGTTGAACTCTGCAAGTCGTAAAGTTGCCAAGGTTGCAGACCCCTGTTCTAGGCCAGGGGTAGGCAAAGATGGCTTTTCTACGACTTGTGGACTTCAACTCCCAGAATTCCTGAGCCAGTCATGCTAGCACAGGAGTTCTGTGAGTTGAAGTCCACAGATCATAGAAGAGCCAACTTTACCTATCCCTGTTCTAGGCTGATGTTCATCCATTCAGATGTAGGTGGAGAAGAAAAAGACCATCCAGCTTGACTGTTGTACTGTACCTGTTTTGCAATGTTGTAAGCAATATCTCCATGGAATATTTGTACATAATACATACATACATAATTCAGGTCCTTATTAAAACAAGAAGCAAAACCTGGACACAAATAGCTCTTATGTGCTGACTTGACCTTCTCAGATTGGGGTGGGAATATCAGTTTCTAAATATATTCCCCCCATCCTTCCTCCCAAATCTCCAAAGGATTATCTTCCTGAAAGTCTCATGAAGCTCTGCTGAGAGAGAGGAAATGACTTGCCATTGCCTGCTGAATTTCACCAAAAGCTAGTTGTGAATTTCAGTCTGGCTTTCCATGGTCCTGCTTTCCTCAATACTGTGCTTCCTGCGCCAACTAGCAAATCAACAAACTCAGTTTCTCTGTTTCGTGGGGCAAGTTTATTAAAAGCAAATGGTTGCTGAGAACCAGAATGGGATTAATTTAATACAGTCCTGTTTGCGTGCTGATCAGCCATACAATGAATGGCTTAAGTGATGACAAGCTTACTCTATCTATCTATCTATCTATCTATCTATCTATCTATCTATCTATCTATCTATCTATCTATCTATCTATCTATCTATCTATCTATCTATCTAGTCCAATACACAATGAGGGTTTTAGTGGGTATATATCTATATACACATAGTAAAATACATGATGAAGGTTATAGAGGAGATACTCATAGTAAAATATATCTAAGAAATAATAGAAAGGAAGATATAGTAATAGAACATATCAATTAAAGAATAGAAGAAGAGATATAGGAATAAAAGAAAGGTATAGGAGATATAGGAGAGCAATAGGACAGGGGATAGAAGGCACTCTAGTACTCGCCCCTTAATCAGCCAAGCTATCGGAAGGTTTTCAGAACAGAACCCAAAGGTGTCCGTAGCTGGGCCAAAACAACTCAAAATGGTGCCTGCAATAAGGTTAAGTCTATATTACAGACCTAAATCAGTAGAAGAAAGGTGAAATACAAATAATCAATAATTTTAAAAAACAAAACAAATATAAAATAAAAACTTTAAAAAGATTAAACACACACACACACACAAATCTTTCTTTTTTTAAAAAAACCTTATGATTGAAGCCCCTTTCTTTGACATGTGTGTTATATTTGGATATGATCTAATAGTTGTGTGGCCACTATTTGACTTTAAAAATGCACACACACACCACTCCTGCAAACTTTCCTGGCAGAGCTAAATATTTCGGTCCAGCTCTCCAGAAGATTTGGGGGTGGGGAATTTTAAGGATGGAAGCATTTCATCTCAAATAAACCCTATATTTCCCCACCCACAATGGATAGAAATCAGGCCATTCCAAACCAGCTATTTCACCATCACATTCAATGATGCAATTTGCAGGGCTACAGAGAGGATGTAGCCCAGTGGTGGATTCTAAATTAGATTGCCACTGGTTTGCATGTGCGCTTGTGCGTGCAATGCTACTGCGCATGCGCAGAAGGGTCCCGGGCAGATGGGCGGAGTCTCCCACTTGGGGGAATGTGGGGCACCTGTGTCTTAGTACAGTGTTTCTTAATCTTGATAACTTTAAGAAATGTGGACTTCCAGCTCCCAGCTGGCTGGGGAATTTGGAAGTTGAAATCCCACAGTTCTCATCAAAGAAGTTTCTTCAGCTCTGACAGGATTCCATTCCCCACTATGATGTCAGAGCTGAAGAAGCTTGTAGAACCAGAAGCAATGGATGGAAACTAATCAAGGAGAGAAGTAACTTAGAACTAAGGAGAAATTTCCTGACAGTCAGAACAGTTAATCAGTGGAACGGCTTGCCTCCAGAAGTTGTGAATACCCTTTAAAGGTTGGATAACCATTTGTCTGAAGTAGTGTAGGATTTCCTGCCTAAGCCAGGGGCTGGACTAGAAGACCTCCCAGCTCACTTTCACTCTTATTATTATTGGATGAGAAGTGAAACTGTTTTTTTAAAAAAAGCAAGAAAGACCAGTTGCCTCCTGAAAAAAAGTACCTTTCGGACATCTGTCAGAGTGATATAAGAACTGATCCATTTGCTTTTAAAAGAGGGCATTACAGGAATAAGGTTGTGACCAATTTTAACCATTTAATTAATTTTTTTAATAGTAGCTTCAGGGAATAAAATCAGCCAGTGAATACAGGTGTGTGGGGTTTTTTATTCTCTTCTCCAAACATACAGAGTTGGTGAAACGAGAGGGAGTGGATTGAATCAGTCCACTTATTAGGGGAGTCTTTCTCCAATAACACAGTTTATTTATTTTGCAGAATTTTTACCAAAAAAAAATATATACAATGAATCCTTTCCTGGAAACAATAATAAAAAAACAGCTGTGCTCAGATATATTGCCGGGAGTACGCCTTTCCTTTTCCTTCCCCTAATTTCTCCGCAAAGTGTTGGCTATACAAATAATCTGAAGCACTTATTTCCTTTACAAAAGGCAAAAAGAAATCAAAGTTTCAGCGAAACCATCAGCTTGCTGTTTCCAACTTCTGCCTGTGAGGGGTCAGGTTTTTTCCTGACTCACATTTACAGTTATAGGCTATAATTGACTTCCAATGTGGGGCTTCCTTCACACTTTTTAGTCTGGATTTCGCATAGGCAAAAACCAGATTGAGATGTAAAATTAACAACCTTTGTAAAATTATTATAACATTCTAAATAACTGATTGATTTGGATAAGCTCCTTAAGCTGCATCAACAGGGGAATACACTCCAAGACCAGGGAAGTCTTAATACCACTCTACTACGCCCCTGGTCCGACCACACCTGGAATACTGTATTCAGTTCTGGTCACCACACTTCAAAAGAGACATTGAAACTCTGGAGAAGGTACAAAAAAGAGCAACCAAGATGATTAAGGGATTGGAAACCAAGACTTACGAAGAGAGACTGAGGGAACTGGGCATGGATAGCCTAGAAAAAGGAGGGGCAGAGCGGACATGATAGCAGTCTACAAGTATACAAGGGGATGTCACAGAGAGGAGGGGATCACTTTATTCTTCAGGGCACAAGAGGGCTGGATGAGGAACAATGCTGGAAGCTGACCAAGGAGAGATTCAACATGGAGCTAAGGAGAGAACTTCCTGACGGTCAGAGCAATCAACCAATGGAACAACCTACCAGCGGACGTTGTGAACTCCAACACTCTGGACATTTTTAAGAGAAGATTGAACTGCCACTTGACTGGTGTACTATAGGGTTCCTGCTTGGGCAGGGGGTTGAACTCGATGGCCTTCATGGTCCCCTTTCAACTCTAACAATAAATAAATAAGTAAATAAATAAATAAATGAATGAATGAATGAACGAACGAACGAACGAACAAACAAACAAACAAACAAACAAACAAACAAACAAACAAATCTCATGTGCTTTACATTGGAAAAATTCAGTGATCCAAATCATTGAACTTGATTGGATTTTGTCATGTCCGGGCACTGTTTTGAGAAGGGAGGACAGGATTTCCTTATAATAGGGAGAAAAATGGAGGAAATGGGTCCTTCCAGTTAATATCTCACTATAGGACGATATTATAAGAATGGGGGATTATGGAGACCCAAGGTGGATATTATTGAAAATGCTTGAGTAGAAGTCAGAAAATCCAAGTTCTAGGTGCCCCATCCACTATAGAGGCTCCCTTGGGAACGGTGGAGCCAGTTCTTCCCACAAGGTCTAACGATGAAAATGTTGGGCTTGCATCAAGGAAATCCAGGTTCTAGGTTCCACTTCAGCTATGGAAGCTCCTTTGGGGGACTGTACACCAGTTCTTCCTTCTCAACCTGGTCTAGTGGTGAAAGAGTTGGACTGGAACCCGGGAGAATGATGTTGTGGTCCCCCTTCAGCTATGGATGCTTCCTTGGGAACGGTGGACCACTTTTCCCCATAATGATCTAGGGGTGAAAATGTTTGGGTTCATATCAGGGAGATCCAGGTTCTAGGTTCCCCTTCAGCCATTGGAAGTTACTTTGAGGATTGTGCCTCCAGTTCTTTCTCCACCTGGTCTGGTGGTGAAAGAGTTGGATTGGCATCAGGGGGGACCCCGGTTCTAGGTTTTCTCTTCAGGAACAGATGTTCCCTTGGCCAATTCTTTCCCTCTCAGCATGGCCTCATGGTGAAACTGTTGTACTGGCACCAGGAATACACAGCAGGAATGGATTCCACTTATCTTCTCTACCAGTTCTCATTGTGACGGAAGTGAGAGTTTTTGCTCCTCATGACACTTCTGAAACAGCGGTTGCCTATGGCCATGTCAGCTAAGGAGGATGGGAGCTGTAGCACTAGAGTACAAAGGTCTGGTCTGATGATGACAATATTGGAGTGCGAGGTAGCATAGTGTGAGGGCAAATTATTTTTTCTGTCTGTCTGTCTATTTATTATTTGTTAAACATGTATAGCAGTGGTTTTCAACCTTTTTTGAGCCGCGGCACATTTTTTACATTTACAAAAT
Organism: Erythrolamprus reginae; assembly: GCF_031021105.1. Classification (NCBI taxonomy): domain Eukaryota; kingdom Metazoa; phylum Chordata; class Lepidosauria; order Squamata; family Dipsadidae; genus Erythrolamprus; species Erythrolamprus reginae. The sequence continues at coordinate 34,302,567 of NC_091951.1, read as the reverse complement.
CCTGGGGCACACCACCAACCAAAATAACATTTACCTCCAGTCCTGACCAGGATTAGAAATCGGGACCATGGGGAGGAGTAGCAGCTTCAACTACTCTCCGCGGTCCACACAACGACAAATATGCGGCAGCCCGAGCGGGACCTTCCTGGGTGTGGATGAGAGGCGGCCTGCTATTGGTTCATTGCTAGTGGTGTGGATGAATCCTAGAAGGTGATTGGTCAGTGAGCATTCCCTGTGCCTCCACTCTTCCTGTCGCTGATAGCTGGAGGGATTGTGAGGGGAATGTTTATGTTCGGATGGAGGTGGATGGAGGCAGGCCAGATAAATAGCCCCATTGGCTGTATCTGGCACGCGGGCCGTAGTTTGGGGGACCCATGTTTAATTTCCCCACGGCACACCTTGACCATGTCTCATGGCACACTAGTGTGCCGTGGCACACTGGTTGAAAAACACTGATGTATAGGATAGCTGTAGTGTGTATAAACATAACATAAGTAAAAAGTAACAATAAAGAGGACAATTATAGCCTCCTAATTAATAGGAGGAAAGTAAATCCAAGGAATCTCGGGGACGGCAGACCAACGCTTTCCCCTACCTTGGCTCTCTGACCTCCAGACACACACCCTGCGAGGTAGGACAGGGTGAAAGCAAATCAGGATTCGCTTTCTTCGCCGAGGAAACCCATTTCCCACATGCCCTCTGAGTTCTTTCTTTCTTTTCTTTCTTTCTTCTTTCTTTTCTTCTTTCCTTTTTCTTTTTCCCTCCCTCCCTCCACCCTCTTTCTTTCTCTTTCTTTCCTTCTTTCTCCTTCCTTCCTTCCTTCCTTCCTTCCTTCCTTCCTTCCTTCCTTCCTTCCTTTCCTTTCCTTCCTTCCTTCCTTCCTTCTCCCTATTCCCCTCGCCTAATTTCCCCTTCCCGGATTATTAGATATTCGATTTCCTTTTTTTTTTTTTAACCCCTCGGAACGGCATTTTCCCCCATTGCTCCGTCTCTTGCACGGTCCCTCCCAGAAGTCCGGGCAAGTCGAGGCATTTCCCCTCCCTTCTCGGGTTCCGCCCACCCTCCTTTTTCTTACGCTCAAGCCGAGGACGCGGCTTGGCTCTGCGCCCTGGGATTCCCTCGTGCGTCTTCGGATGAGTCACGCTTGGGACTCCGGCGGCGTCTTGTATAAAAACTCTCCACCCGCCCGGCGGACTCAGTTTACGAAGCTGAACGGAAGAGAGAGGGAAGGAAGAAATATTTATAGATAGATAGATCGTTCGGCGGATCCATCGATTGATTGATTGGTTGACGGGCGGATCGAACGGGCGGCGGATCGATCCGGAGGACAAACTTGGAAACTTCGCGGAGGGACCAGCTCGGCTCGTGGATGATGGGCAAACTCCGCGGGTCCGTGATGCCCATGGACCCTCTGGGCAAAATAGGGCTGCTGTGCCAGGCTTGGCGGGTTCCTCTTGACCAACCCGCAACAGGCGGGAATGCGGGCATCGCTACTGCCGGAGATGCGTGAAAGGGCTCTTCAGGTGAGCGGCATGGAGGATCTTGGGAAGGGCAGAGAGAATCGCGACCTGGGGGTTCCCGTTCCCGTCCCCCTCCCCCGCCATTCAAGCTTTCGGACTACGAGCCCCATCATGCTGAGCCAGAAATTGAGGGGGCATAGAGGGGAGTCGAACTTTGTACGTCTGGATTTAGCTGGCTGGGTTGCTCGCGTTGTGTTCCAGGTCAAACAAATTTGTGCCGCGGGTTTTCCGAACTTGGCAAAGTTGATAGTTAGGCTACATAAGGTCGGCGTTTCCCAACCTTGGCAGCTTGAAGGCGGGGTGGACTCCAATTCCCAGAATGCTGATCTTCTTACCTGTAATAGTTTGGTTCCAAGTGGGGGAAATCTTTGACCTTTTGGACGCAGCCCTATGTTTTCTTATTAGTAGCTTAGAGAGAGAGAGAGAGAGAGAGAGAGAAAGAGGCGGAGAGGGAGGGAAAGAGAAAGAAAGACAGGAGGAGGAGGGAGGGAGAAAGAAAGAGAGAGGGAGAAAGGGAGTGAGGGGGGGAGAGAGAGAGAGAAGGAAGGCGGGAGTGAGGGAGAGAAAGAGACCCCAAGTTCAAAAGTGATTTGTTGGTTGTGTGATAGACAGACAGACAGACAGACAGATGGTCACACTCCACCGCTCAAGAGTGACTGATTAGTTATGTGCCCTCAAGTCATTTGGCATTTCTATAGATCAAAAAGATAGATTTTTCTCTGGTATTTGGTTCTGCTCTTAATAGGGACTAGTTGTCAGTTCACTGTTTCTCTGGATTGGAATGAATTGTGAATTTTCTCCCCGCTCCCCCAATTTCAGGCAGCTGCCTGCTTAATACATACCTTTTCACCATATTTCAGGTTAGGCTCCTTAATTAATTACTACCTTAATTACTTCTATGTTCATAGTAATTATGAAATCATAATGTAATTAAAGATGTTATAAATGCGTAACTATAATTACAGTACGGTCTAATTCTCTACCTGTTTTGATTATTCCCATGTGCTATTTTTAGAGTCTGTATTTTCATAATCTATATTACATTTCAAATATAAATATAAAAATACAGAATCTATTTTAAAAAACAGCTCTCTCCCATTCTGTATTCGAGTGCTCTGGTGTTTTTTTGTTTGATGAATGAACAAGGTTTTCCTCAGGATTCTGCCCTGCTGTGGGGTTTTATTGCTGGATGCCTTGAGCCCTCCTTTTATTTTCCTGGTTAAGGAGGGAAAACGAAATGGATTTGATAAATCAAATCACAAATGGAGTTATATTGCCTAAGTTAAAAAAAAATAGGAAGAGCAAAAGGATAAGTAGAGTGAAGGACATGTTGAAGAAGGGAATTAGCCGATGGTTGGAAAAAGTTCAGCGTGTGAGAGAATTCTGAAGTTAGTTGGGGGAAAGATCAAAAGCAACATGAGAAAATATTATTTTACTGAAAGAGTAGTAGATCCTTGGAACAAACTTCCAGCAGACGTGGTAGATAAATCCACAGTAACTGAATTTAAACATGCCTGGGATAAACATAGATCCATTGTAAGATAAAATACAGAAAATAGTATAAGGGCAGACTAGATGGACCATGAGGTCTTTTTCTGCCGTCAGACTTCTATGTTTCTATGTTTCTTTCAAAATTGCCCTCAGTTCTGTTGTTAGATTTTCACTCAGTTGACCTTTTCTTATCCTTTCTTCCCCAGGGACTCAGAGAGAATAGTCTCCTGCCTTACGTGTAAGAAGATCTTGCATCTCAAAGAGGTGAGTTTCAACATAATTTTCCTCACACCTGAACAACCTTAAAGTTACTCAAGGATGGAGGTCCCTGTTCTAGAGAATTCTTTCTGCCTTGGAAATTAGTGTAGCCGTTGTAAAGTCAAAAAATGTATATAGTGGGGCTAGATGGGCTGATGGCTTGTTCTAGTGGCGGGGTGGTCTCCTGATGTTCTCAAAATTGTGCTCCACACGGCATGAGTGCACCTCCATTGCTGAACCAAAATAAGCCATATAATTGATTTGTATAATGCAGAGCTGGGTTTTAGCAGGTTCTGACCAGTTCTGGAGAATGGGTAGTGGAAAATTTGAGTAGTTCGTAGAACGGTAAATACCACCGCTAACTGGCCCCTCCCCATCTATTCTCCCCCCCCACCGAGTCCCAGTTGATTGGGAGGAAATGGGGATTTTGCAGTAACCTTCCCCTGCTATGCCCACCAAGCCACACTCACAGAACCGTTAGTTTAAAAAAAAACTTAAATCCCACCACTGGCATAATGGAGATTCCATCCAGTGGCGGAGAGGAATTGTATCTTAAAAGATGGCCAATAGGATGAAGGGGACAAAAGCTGGACCAACGTGAAAGTTCACTCCCTGTAGCAGAAAGTACATCACCACCACCGAGTTTAGAGTTAGTCATCTATATGGCATTCACCTTTTTCCTGTAAATTCTTCCCACTAAATGTCTATGGGTTTTTTCAGATTTAGGTCCTATATGTACTTTTTCAAGAAGCAACAGCTTTCTTGTTTTTCTTAGAAGATGTTTTGCTTCTCATCCAAGAAACTTCTTTAGTTCTGACTGGATGAAGAAGCTTCTTGAACGAGAAGCAAAATGACTTCAAAGACAAAAAAGAAAAGAAAGTTGCCTTTGGGACACCTTGCCACTTATTCTCAGGTTCTACTGCCTTGGCGTTACTATCTCAGTTCACCTAATGGTAGAGACCATCCTACTGGTGGAGGTTGATGTTATAAGGGAGGGTATGGATTTAATGTTACCATGAACAGTTCTTATCATTGTCATCTGACTTCTTGAATCTTTCGTTTTTCAGTTCCATGGTGACAAAGCAGCAGAGAATGATGCTCTCGACACACAGATTGCCTGCCCAAATTTTGACTGCAGGTGGACGGGAACTCTGAAATTATACCAGGTATTTTCAATGAACACAATCCCTTTCGTTGTTTTTCAGTCCGTCCTCAAATTCACTGTTAAAAATAGATATTAATATCTCATTAAGATTTCTGAGTTAAGAACTGGTCCAGGGGTGTGATGGCAATTTTCATAATTAATACTATTACTTAATATCCTGAAAAATATTACTGGAGAATTCTGGGAGTTGAAGTCCACAAATCTTAAAGTTGCCAAGTTTGGGGGACCCCTGTTTTAGAACTTCTCAATCTGGTTTATGTGTCAGAGTGGTGATCCAGTGTCAAAAGCCCTAGTTTGAACCATGCTATCCTGATTTTTAATTTTAGGAGCATTTATGCCACCCGGTGGTACCTATCGGAACTACAGAAAATGCTGCTTTGATTCCTGAAGACCAAAATGAAAAGAAAGAGAAAGAAGCACACTGGAGCGTCACTGCCCCTATAATGGTAAGTTATTGAATAAACTTTGAAAGCCTAATTCATTTCCAATGGTCAGTTTTAAACGATCATTACCGGCGGGCATGAATGGTTTTGTAAAGGCGAATGGAGAATGAGAATTCATGGAGCATCAGAGGAACCAGATCAGGGGTGATGTAGCTTCTAGTCCAGTGATGGTGCCAAAAGGGTGTGTGTGCATGTGCTAGCGTGCATGCACAAGCCCACACCCATTCCCACACACACACCATGCGCTGCCACCTATGCATGCACACAATCCCCCCCGCTATAGGTTCGCCAACACGGTTCTAGTCTATTGCCTGAATCATGGAGAGATCTTAAATACCATTTGCTGGGAAGCAACAATACAAGAGGTTGCAGCCACAAACCATGAACTCTTGTCAGATAGATGGATGGATGGATGGATGGATGGAAGGATAGATAGATAGATAGAAAATTGCATCTGGTTGGAGTGGACACTATGTGAATCCTTCATTAGGGTGGGCTGCTACAGGTTTGCCTGGGTCTGGGAGAACCCACAGATAACATTATGGCCAGTTTGGAGAAATCCCACCCCTGGCTGGCTCCGCCCATCCCACCCCATCCTGCTCGCCTCTCCCTGGAGTCTCCACAGGGCCCATTTTGGATGCGAGATAAGAGCAGGGCCTGTGTGGAGGTCGGGGAGGAGGAAAATGGGTTTTCCAGAGGCAGTTTTCACCCTCCAAGAGGCTCAACGAAAACCTCCGGAGCCCAGGGAAGGTGAAAACACTCCCTTCCCCACCATGATTCAGGAGGCTGACTAGCCATGCCCACCATGCCATGCCCACCCATCAACCGGGCCGAGAACCCACTGCTGAAATTTTTGAAGCTCACCCCGCTTTCATGTTTTCTTAAGTTGCCACTAGGATCCAAAGAGAACCTAGCCAGTTGTAGAAAGTAGTACTGAAAGACTGAAGAAGTGAACTCTGTGGAATCTCAAGCGAAAATGGAGGAATTTTCAGCCAAAACATGGAAGCACAACATGAACAAATGTCACTCGTGATGTAATACTTAAAGAAAGGGTGATTTTATTGTAAGGTCCTATTGATTTAGAAACTATGAGCAAAGCAGCTGAGTTAAGAGGAAAACAGCTGAACTTTTGAGAACAATGATAAGTGTTTTGGTTTTGTGCCTCCAATTTTGGTGTGTTTTTCCCCTTCTGATGTGAGCTTATCTTCTCCTTCCGTAGGGTGGTCCTTCACTGAACATCGAAGCTGTCCAGCTGCGAATGGAGGCCCTGGAGCTGATGGTTGCATCTTTGCGTCGGCAGCTGAATCAACAAACCTCCAATGTGAAAACGCTCCAACACTGCTGTTCCCAGTATGAGGAGTTGCTCAAAACCAATCAGGAAACTCGTAACAATCCTCATGGCACCAAAGGTTCTGGACCATCCACCCAGGAGCTGGCCAGCACTGACGGAATCTTGATTTGGAAAGTAGAGAATTTCTCCAAACTCCTGAAAGATGCCAAAAGTGGGAAAAGGCATTCCATCTTCTCTCCAGCTTTCGCCACTCATCCTTTCGGGTACCGCCTCTATGTCCGACTGTACCCTGATGGAGATGGTGTAGGAAAAGGTGGCCACCTGTCACTCTTCCTGGCGTTGGCTAAAGGGCCTTACGATGACATTCTGCCTTGGCCTTTCCGACAAAAGGTCACCTTCTCTCTCTTGGATCCCACGCGACGGAAATCGCCTCTGATGGAGACCTTCCTCCCAGACCCTCAAAGCACCTCTTTCCAGCAGCCTCACCAGAAACTCAATGTGGCCAGTGGAAGCCCTCTATTTGCTAGTCATGAGGACATTCCCAACTACCTCAAAGATGACACGCTCTTCCTCAAAATTGTGGTGGATTTGATCGGGATACACCAGTGGTGAAATCCAATTTTTACTACCAGATCCACCCCACTCTAATGGAAGGATACTGCAAAATCCCCACTCCCTCCCAACTCCTGGGGGAAGGATATTGCAAAATGTACATTCCCAACCTGCTCTGGGCCAGCCAGAGGTGGTATTTGCCAGTTCTTTGAACTACTCAAAATTTCCTCTACCGGTTCTCCAAACTATTCAAAATTTCTGCTACCGGTTCTCCAGAACCTGGTGGATTTCATCCCTGAGATAGACATTTAATTCTGGAAAGAGATGAAGAAATTCTACGGTGAACGTACGCTGCATTTCCATTACTTTTGATACTTCAATATTTTTTTAAAAAAAATCAAATCTCTTCCCCTCCCCCCTTTACTATTATCCACCTGTATCAACCACAATTTAAAATGGATCATCAACTGCTTCTCAGGGTCATCTACAACCTGCTTGTTGTTTTGGCTTGAAATCGTGAGGAATCAATCGTTTATTATCCTCAAACTGAAGTTGGGCATCTACTAAACATTACAGCCTTTATGGGATTTTAATGGCCAGCTATTGGAGAATGTCTGTTAAATGAAGAGAACTGTATGATGTGTTTTTCAGTGGTCCAGGATGTCAGATGCCTCCCTATAAATATCCAATCCTGAGTAATAACTACTATATTTGGAAATCCTCCCCACCTCCCAGCTTCCTCCAGATCAGAATAATTGTAAATGAATAAACCAGGAAGATCAATTTTTGCCATCTGTTAACCTGTGATGTGGCAATGCAAGGACATGTTTCTTATGGACAAAGTAGAATAATTTGCTAAAGAAATAATAATATCCAAAGTGCAGATGTTTGGCCACTGCTTTCAGTTTGTTAAAAATACACATTTGGCATGAAAAGATGAAACACAAAGGTTTTCCATGGGTGATCCTTTGTGATAAGTTATTATGTATCGGAATTACAACACAAAATAGGATGTTTGCAATGGTATGTTGTTACGTGTGTATGTGTGCATTTGGGAAGTGTTTTCCTATTAAATGTTTGCATGGATTGAAGGAGCCTGATTGTTTTAAAACACCAATTTTAATTATTAATTATATCCATAGCACTATTTATAGAAAAGGGACTTTGCAATAACCACTAAGAATTTTAGGATGTACTTCCTTAGTCTTGACATTTTTTTCTACCTCGCATTCTTATTTATTAACTCTGGTATTTATTATGTATGACTACCTGTGTATTGATATGCGAATAAAACATTATATTTTTACGATTAATGAAAAGTGTTTTATGTTTCTTATAGAAAAAAATAATGTAAATGCAGTAGCGAACTGAAGTTGGATTCCAATTTTCCACTCTTAAATCATGATTTTAAACCATTTAATGTAGTTCTTGGGTCATTATTAAATAGAGAGGATGTCCAACCATCCAGTGATTCTGCTAATTCTCTAAAAAACACCTTACTGTGGGAAATTTAGAGCCATTAGTTATGTGGGGTGGAAAAAAAGGCAGTGTTCTGGTCCAAGATTAGAAATGCTTTTCTTAGTCGGATAAAACTCCACGCCAATGGGTAAATTGCAGTTTAATGTTTCCAAATGTAAAATAATGCACTTGGGGAAAAGGAATACTCAATCTGAGTATTGCATTGGCAATTCTGTGTTAGCAAAAACTTCAGAAGAGAAGGATTTAGGGGTAGTGATTTCTGACCGTCTCAAAATGGGTGAGCAGTGTGAGTCGGGCGGTAGGAAAAGCAAGTAGGATGCTTGGCTGCATAGATAGAGGCATAACAAGCAGGAAGAGGGAGATTGTGATCCCCTTATATAGAGCGCTGGTGAGACCACATTTGGAGTACTGTGTTCAGTTCTGGAGACCTCACCTACAAAAAGATATTGACAAAATTGAACGGGTCCAAAGACGGGCTACAAGAATGGTGGAAGGTCTTAAGCATAAAAGGTATCAGGAAAGACTTAATGAACTCAATCTGTATAGTCTGGAGGACAGAAGGAAAAGGGGGGACATGATCGAAACATTTAAATATGTTAAAGGGTTAAATACGGTTCAGGAGGGAAGTGTTTTTAATAGGAAAGTGAACACAGGAACAAGGGGACACAATCTGAAGTTAGTTGGGGGAAAGATCAAAGGCAACATGAGAAAATATTATTTTACTGAAAGAGTAGTAGATCCTTGGAACAAACTTCCAGCAGACGTGGTTGGTAAATCCACAGTAACTGAATTTAAACATGCCTGGGATAAACATAGATCCATTGTAAGATAAAATACAGGAAATAGTATAAGGGCAGACTAGATGGACCATGAGGTCTTTTTCTGCCGTCAGTCTTCTATGTTTCTATGTTTCTAAATCATACAAATTATATTTATTGTCTGGTACCTCCATATTATAGCCTTACCAAGAGATGGAATTCCTCAGATCTTATGTTCATAACCTGTCCTGTTGCACATAGGTGAAAAGAGATTCATTTCTCCCATCTGTAGGCTGTTGCATGGTCCTTGTTAAGACTTAAAAATGGCTGTGGAAGACAATGGCACAATTACCTAGCAATTGAGGTGTTAAGAGTGCCAAAAGCCCGTAGCGGGAGAAAGAGAAGCAGATGGGTAGGTTGAAGTGCCCTTCAGCTAGGTTCATCGGACGGACTTCTACAACCTTTACACTTTGAATATTTGCCTCAGTGGGGAATCTTTTTTTTTTTAACTACTGGTTCTGTAGGCATGGCTTGGTGGTTGTGGTGTGGCTTGGTGGGGAAGGATATTGCAAAATCTCCATTCCCACCCTACTCTGAGGCTAGCCAGAAGTGGTATTTGCCAGTTCTCCCAACTACTCAAAATTTCCACTATTGGTTCTTCGAACTATGCAAAATTTCTGCTTTCGGTTCTACTGAACCTGTCAAAACATGCTGGATTTCAGCATTATCCTGGTTCTGGTAACAAATTCACCTCCCAATCAGCAAACAAGCCTTTTTTGAAAGGTGCTCCCTCATTTACCCAGGTATGCCCATGTCACACCAACACCCCACAGTCTGCATTGGTTGCCGATCAGTTTCCGGTCACAATTCAAAGTGTTGGTTATGACCTATAAAGCCCTTCATGGCATCGGGCCAGAATACAGTGGTACCTCATCTTACGAACACCTCTTCTAACGAACTTTTCGAGATACGAACCCGGTGTTTAAGATTTTTTTTGCCTCTTCTTCCAAACTATTTTCACCTTACGAACCCAAGCCGCTGCTGCTGGGATGAAGGGGTTTCTTTTCCCCCCCTTTTTTGAAGAAAGAAAAGGGAGAGGCGGCTTGGATGGGGAAAGAGTTTGCATTTTAAAAAGTAGGAGAACAGCGTGCTTGCACAGGCACTGAAAGGGTGTCTTTTGAAGAAAGAAAAGGGAGGGACACCTCCCTTCCCTTTCTTCCTTCCCACTCACCCTTTAGCCTAGCCTTGCTTCTTCCACCCGCCCCCTTTAGCTGCCCTCTGTTCGCCTCCCTTCTAAAATTTGGGATTTTCCTGAAGGATTTGCATGCTTTATTTGCTTTTACATTCATTCCTATGGGAAACATTGTTTAGTCTTACGAACTTTTCACCTTACGAACCTCCTCCTGGAACCAATTAAGTTCGTATCATGAGGTACCACTGTATCTCCGAGACCGCCTTCTGCCACACGAATCCCAGCGACCGGTTAGGTCCCACAGAGTTGGCCTTCTCCGGGTCCCGTCGACTAAACAATGTCATTTGGCGGGACCCAGGGGAAGAGCCTTCTCTGTGACGGCTCCGACCCTCTGGAACCAGCTCCCCCCAGAGATTAGAACTGCCCCCATCCTCTTTGCCATTCATAAACTTCTTAAAACCCACCTCTGCCATCAGGCATGGGGGAACTGAGACATGTCCCCCAAGCCTATACAGTTTATACATGGTATGTTTGTTTGTGTGTATGTTTGCTTTTAATAATGGGTTTTTTAGTGTTTTTTAAATTATTAGATTTGTTTTTACATTGTCTTTATTATTGCTGGGAGCCGTCCTGAGTCTATGGAGAGGGGCGGCATACAAATCTAATCAATCAATCAATCAATCAATTTTCCTTTTGCCCTTCCAGCCACAAAGATCCGTGCAGCTTTTATCACCATCTTGGTTGATCACTTAGAAAAGATCCTGGGGGAGGGGGCACAGTAGGGCTAGTGAGTTTATGCACTATTTATTGAATACTTAATAGTTTTTTAATAGTCCTTCCTTCTCTAGTACCTTAGTATGATCCTTAATTACTTTTAAATTGGAAATAATTAAATAGTATGTTTTTACCCATAAACGCTTTAATCATTTTAATCATTATCCAGAACTTTCATAGCGATTAAAGAAAATTGAGTTTGTAAAGTAAACAAAGTTGGTTTATGAAAAGGAAAATACTGTCCAAAACGCACTCTTAATCAGCCAAAGTGCTCTCCCACACACAACAAGCCTTGAATGCTGTGAAAAATAAAATAAAAGCAAAGCAGATAAAACGTAGCTGTGAAGACGTCACAGTCACCCCCCTTCAAGAGTCCTCATGCTTAAACCTAACTGTGAATTATTTATTTATATATTGATTGATTGATTGATTGATTGATTGGATTTGTATGCCGCACCTCTACGTAGACTCGGGGCAGCTAACAACAATAATAAAAACAGCATGTAAATCCAATACTAAAACAACTAAAAAACCCTTATTTTAAAACCAATCATACCTACAAACAAACATACCATGCATAAATTGTAAAGGCCTAGGGGGAAAGAGTATCTCAGTTCCCCCATGCCTGATGGCAGAGGTGGGTTTTAAGGAGCTTACGAAAGGCGAGGAGGGTGGGGGCAATTCTAATCTCCGTGGGGAATTGGTTCCAGAGGGCCGGGGCCGCCACAGAGAAGGCTCTTCCCCTGGGGCCCGCCAAACGACATTGTTTAGTTGATGGGACCCGGAGAAGGCCCACTCTGTGGGACCTAACTGGTCGCTTGGATTCGTGCAGCAGAAGGCGGTCCCTGAGATAATCTGGTCCGGTGCCATGGAGGGCTTTATAGGTCATAACCAACACTTTGAATTGTGACCGGAAACTGATCGGAAACCAATGCAGACTGCGGAGTGTTGGTGTTATATGGGCATTTTTGGGAAAGCCCATGATTGCTCTCGCAGCTGCATTCTGCATGATCTGAAGTTTCAGAACAGTTTTCAAAGGTAGCCCCATGTAGAGAGCATTACAGTAGTCGAGCCTCGAGGTGATGAGGGCATGAGTGACTGTGAGCAGTGACTCCCAGTCCAAATAGGGCCACAACTGGTGCACCAGGCGAACCTGGGCAAACGCCCCCCTCACCACAGCTGAAAGATGAGCTGTGGATCGAGGAGGATGCCCAATTAGTCCAAGAGTCCTGTAAAATCCTGAAACCGCTCAGTGTCCTTGTACAATCCAGACTTAAAACACAGTTCTCTCTCTCTCTCCAAACAGATAAATTTCCACGGCAAGAGGCAACAAGGCTGGCAATTTATCAGCCAGCCCCATTAGCCTAATTGCCCCAGCTACAGGTGTTCTCCCTTATTTTCTGTAATACTTGCACAGTTGTTCCTTCCTTGACATTAACCTATGTCTGCAAACATCTATGAATGCCTCCCCTTCTGAATTTACTGATGATGATAATGATGATGATTCACTAATGGGGTAATTAGCGATTGGGCTGCCTGTAATAGCCTCCTCCTTGATCCTACTTCACTAGAATCTTCCCCTGACACAGAAGCTTCGCTGTCGGAAGCTGTTAGCAGTAAAACCGGCCTCTGATAATGTGAGGATTTTCCTACATCAACCCCCACAGTCCTTGGAGCAGGAGCTGGCCCAGAATCAACCACAACAGTGAGGGATAGGGCTATTCAAGTCAAGGTATTATATTGCCATGCTTTGTTCAGGTCAGTGGTGGGTTACTGCCAGTTTGGACCAGTTCTTTAGAACCGGTAGCTCAGACTCCAAGCCGAGAGAGAACTGGTTTCCTTTATCCACGAAAGTGGGCCTGCCCGCCCGTCCCTGGGTTATACTGACCTTTATTTCTGCTCCCAAAGCTCAGATGATCAGGGGCAGCATATTGAATTGCCGCTCCCCAGCTGTTTTCCATGCTCCTTTTCTAGTTTGCAACGTGGAAGTTCTATTTCCTCCGAACTGCATGCACACACACAGCGTAGCATGCACTCAGCAAAACAGTTGTAAAGCCAGTAGCAACCCACCACTGGTTCAAGCATACAGTTGACCTAAGGAGACAAAAAATGTTGGAGAATTGGAACGATTCTTACCTTGTGCCTCACACATCTCTCTCTCCCCCTGGACCCACCTCAGAAAGCAGACCAGACAAACAAAATTTCTAACAAAATGAAATTCAATGGTAAGGTTCTATATTTCAGTAGTAAGGTTCTATATTTATGCAACAGGGCGTAGTAGAGTAGTAGCTGACCAAGGAGAGATTCAACCTGGAGATAAGGAGGAACTTCCTGACAGTCAGAGCGATCAACCAATGGAACAACCTACCAGCGGACGTTGTGAACTCCAACACTCTGGACATTTTAAAGAGAAGATTGAACTGCCATTTGACTGGTGTACTATAGGGTTCCTGCTTGGGCAGGGGGTTGAACTTGATGGCCTTCATGGTCCCTTTCAACTCTAACAATAAATAAATAAATAAAATAAATAAATAAAACAAAAACAAACTGCACAAGTACAGTACATGTGGTACATTGCTCAACAGTAGTAACTGTAAGAGGGATCTTGGAGTCCTAGTGGACAACCATTTAAATATGAGCCAGCAGTGTGCAGCAGCTGCCAAAAATGTCAACACAGTTCTAGGCTGCATTATCAGAGGGATAGAATCAAGATCACGTGAAGTGTGTTAATACCACTTTATAAGGCCTTGGTAAGGCCACACTTGGAATACTGCATTCAGTTTTGGTCACCACAATGTAAAAAGGATGTTGAGACTCTAGAAAGAGTACAGAGAAGAACAACAAAGATAATTAGGGGATTAGAGGCTAAAACATATGAAGAACGATTGCAGGAACTGGGAATGGCTAGTTTAATGAAAAGAAGGACCAGGGGAGACATGATAGCAGTGTTCCAATTTCTCAGGAGTTGCCATAAAGAAGAAGGAGTCAACCTATTCTCCAAAGCACCTGAGGGTACAACAAGAAGCAATGGGTGGAAACTAATCCAGGAGAGAAGCCATTTAGAACTAAGGGGAAACTTCCTGACAGTTAGAACAATTAATCGGAGAGATCTACGCATGCGTCGCCTGGACTGACGCACCAAGGGAAAGCTCTCCCTCATGAAGAAAAAGAAATAAAAGTTAACCCTTAACTACCCTCTCTAGCTTACTAAAAGTGGACTGAGAGGAGAGTGAACTGAATAAACTGTCGAAAAACTTTACCAGAAGGAGTTAAAAGTTGAAGTAAATAACTCTTTTTGACGCGGTTGGGTGAAGAAGTAAGAACAAAGCGAAGATGGCGTCTGCTGTGGAGCTGGAGGAGAAGATGGACTCGTTGCTTAAAGGTTTTGCTGATATGGGCAAATTGCTCCAAGAGATGAAAAAAGATTTATCGGCACTGGGAACCGGAATGGCGGAACTGAAACAACAAACAAAAACTCAAGACCAAAGGATTAGAAAGCTGGAAGCGGGGAAATCTCGCCAGGAAATTCGCATCATAAATCTTGAAGATAGACAGCGTCATGCTAACATACGCTTGAGAGGCTTCCCCAAAGATTTTTTGGGGGGGGCAAACAACTTATTCAAGAGATCCTCCAGTGGTTTATTGAGAACAAAGTTACATGTGAGTTGCAAGAATTTGAAAGAGCGCATTGGGCTTTTGGACCTCGCAGGGGTGATTCAAAAGACATTGTTATCAGATTTCTTTCAGAAAGAAGAGCTGCAGAGATTTTTAAAGAACTCAAACAGATTTTAAACTTACGCTACAAAGCTTTTCCAATACGTGTTTTAAAAGATTTATCTGCCGAGACTCTCAAGATGAGAAATCAGATGAGAGAGGTCTCTTCTCAGCTGTATGAAAATGGGATCAAATTTTCTTGGAGATATCCAGCCACCATTATTGTGTTTAAAGATACCAAATTTTTTCAGGCAAAGTCATTAGAAGAAGGAAGAAAGCTGCTTTTACAATTGGGATTAAATCCAGAGGAAGCAATGCAGACCCAGGCATCGATCGACCGGCCAGATGCAGCAGAACCGTTTCGCGAGTCAGAACAAACCAAGGAGGAGAAGATTGCCGAACTTCAAAGAGAATTGGCCTCACTGCAATCGGAGAAGCGAGATGAGCCTCGTGTCACCAGACAGAAGAAAAAAATAATAAACTGAACTGAGTTGTCGTGCTAATATGGTATTAAGCTTTTCAACTAATTAACTTTTTTTTTTCATACTTTTGTACTTCTTGTTGGGGGTTCACGCTAGTTAATAAGGGGAGAGGAGGGAAGGAGGGGGGAATCTTTTATTGTCTTGTAAAATGGGGAAGAAGGGAGGGCTTTCAGAGGGAACGTAGATCTAAGAGTGCCTCTCAGTAACGGAAGGTTTTTTTTCCGTTGCCTTCCCCTGCGGGGAGGTCAGGGTAGGGGCACAAGGGTGTGGATTCATTTGGAAAATAAACAATTCTCCGGCAGGCTCTGTTTTGTTGAAAGAGGAAATGCATTTAGTTTATGTAAATGGGTGATTTAGGCCTTCTATCTCTCAATGTAAATGGTCTTTCATCACAGAAAAAGCGATGTAGAATCATGAAGCTGGCTAAAGACTGTAAGGCAGATATTTTATTCTTGTCAGAGACCCATAAGGGAAGGGAAAAAACAAATAAATTAGTAACAAATATTGAATGGGAAAGAGTTTATCAATCGAAAGGAACGAACAAATCCAAAGGGGTGGCAATTTTGGTTCATAGAAGAGTGGATTTTCAGTTAAGCAATATTAAGAGAGACAAGGATGGTAGAATGTTATTTATTAAGGGGAAAATAAGAAATAATCTAGTAACTCTAGCGGTTATTTATGCCCCTAACGTAAATGCAAAACAATTTATAATAAATGTAAAACGGAAATTAGATAACTTTGCGGAAGGTATAGTGGTTTTAGCAGGTGATTTTAATTTGGAATTAACAACAGGAAAGGGGGATAAGAAAAAGTTACATTTAAATAAAATTAATATGATGGACCTTCATCAAAATGTGGTTAAAAGAGATACTTTCTATTCTGCAAGACATAATAAATTTAGCTGTATAGATTACATGTTAATTAATAAAACAGATAAGGTTAAGTTGAAGAAAGCAGAAGTGAAAGCCATCTGGCTATCAGATCATGCTCCTATGTTAGCTGTGTTAGAAATAGGGGTTTGTAACAAACAAAGAATTTGGAGGTATAACCCCATTGTCTCTGCAAATGAGGAGAGCAGAACTAAATTACAAAAGGAACTCAATGGATTTTTTAGTATTAATGCAACAGGCGAGGTTAAAGAAACAATAGTCTGGGATACACATAAAGCAGTGATGAGGGGTAACTGCATTAGTATAGAAGCTTTCCTTAGGAAATCCTGGAATGTTAAGAGGAATAATCTATTAAAAGAGATAGAATTAATCCAAGAAACCTTAAAAATTACAAGAAACAGAGAATGGAATTTATTATTATCATTTAAGAAAAAGCAATTGCAATTACTTGATGAGGAAAATTGGAATAAAATGAAGATGATTATGAAACATAGAATTAGAAGCTGGAACAATAAATCTATGAAGCAAATGGTACATTATTTTAAAAAAAGAAAAGAGAAATCTTTTATCTCTGCTTTAAAAGATAAGGATGGTCTAATAAAACGTAATACTGTAGAAATGGAAAAAATAATGAGAGACTTTTATGGGGAATTATATAAAAAAGAGTATGTTGTTTCACAAACTTCAGAGGTTAAAAAGCAATTAAAGAAAGAGGACAGTCAAATGTTAAATGCAAAAATTACAAGTGAGGAGATATCTAGAGTTATTAAGGGATTGAAACCTGCTAAAGCTCCTGGTCCAGATGGTTTTACAGCTGAATATTATAAAGTGTATATGAATGAATTATTACCGTATATGGAGAAATTGTTTAATAATGTAATGGAAACTTTTGAAACTCCACAGATGTGGAAAAGGTCAGAAATTATAACGGTCCCAAAACCAGATCGTGATTTAACGGATCCTAGTTCCTATCGCCCCATTAGCTTGTTAAATCAGGACTACAAGATATTTATGAAAATATTGGCAAATAGGGTGGAGAATATATTACCAAAAATAATTGGAGAAGATCAATATGGATTTGTGAAAGGAAGGAAAATCTTTGAACCAATAAGAAACGTGATTAATGTTCTACATCATGCTACCAGTACCAAAAGGAAATTAAGCATTTTAAAATTAGATGTTTATAAGGCCTTTGATAAAGTTAATCATGAATACCTATTTCAACTATGTAAAGACTTAAATATGGGAAATAAATTTTGTAAAGTTATAGAAACAATATATAAGGATAATGTAGCTCAAATTAGAGTAAATGGCAATAGAACAGAAATGATTAAAATTCAAAATGGAACTAAACAGGGTTGCCCATTATCCCCAATGCTATTTGCATTAGCAATCGAGACCTTAGCAAATAAAATTAGAAATGATAAGGAATGGAGAGGCTATCAAATAGGGGAACTTGAATTGAAATTAAACTTATTTGCAGATGATGCTATAGTAATGTCTGAAACCCCAATTGAAATGATGAAAAAAATAATGATATTACTTCAAGAATTTAAAGATCAATCTGGGCTTAAGGTTAATATAGAAAAATCAGAGATAATATGCTTAAATACTGGCCCCAAAGAGCAAATTGAAATTCAAAAAATCTCAGGATTGAAATTAGGTTGTAAAAAAATGAAATATTTGGGAATTTGGTTATTTAAAAATCCATTAAAAATAACAACGGCCAATTATAACTTAATATGGAAAAAAATCCAGAAGCAGATCAAAAATTGGAAGGGAAAAAATTTAGGAAGAATGGCTAAGATAAGGGCCCTTAAGATGATGATAATACCAAAGATGATGTATTTGTTTCAAGTTTTACCGGGCAGTTTTCCTGAGGCAAAATTAAGAGAATGGGATAATAGACTAAACTTTTGGATTGAAGGAGAGAAAAAATCTAGAATAAGGAAGCATTGGCAGTATGCACAAGAAAAAGAAGGAGGTTGGGGAAGCCCATCTCTAGTATTATATAGAAATGCATTTCAAATTGAAAGGTTAATCGAGCTACAGTTATGGGGGGAAAAGAAATGGGTAGAATTAGAAAGAGAAATTAATAATATAAATAATAAAGAATTATTATTTAAAAGTTGGAATAGAATTGAAACCAGTACCCTAAGTGATTCTTTTAAAGCATGTTTAGAAATATGGCTTAAATGGCAGAGGACAAGTGGAATAAAGTTATCCAAGCTATCAACGTTGCATGCACTGAATATAGGGGATGAGGCTAATTTAATTAGAATTATTAAAATATTAAATAGTAAAGGGGTAATGAGAATGGAACAGTTATATGAGAAAGATGGAAGAGTTAGTAGAACTAGATTGGAATGGTTGATCGGTAAACAGCAATGGTTGCAGATTAATGCAATATGTACATGTTTAAATAAAAGTGAGAATAAAGAAGCCTTCTTACGAGAAGAAAATAGCTTGGAAAAAATAATAAGGGTAAAGATAAATGAAAGTAAAGGACAAGCCAGTAACATATATAGAATGCTATTGCAGAGGCAAGAAGAAGTAGTTAAAAGTTTAACAAGATGTTGGCAGGATGAATTACAAATAGACGAAAGAGAAATGGAAGAAATAATAGTAAACATATATAAGATTAAAAACACGAGAGTTAAAGAGATGAGAAGAAAAATCTTACATAAGTGGTATTATACACCTGCACAACTTGCATACTTCCAGGGGAAAGAGAAAGGTAAATGCTGGCATGGATGCCAGAAAAAAGGAATCTTTATGCACATGATCTGGGAATGTATAGAAATTCAGAAATTCTGGAAGGTAGTCCAGAATGAAATTAATAAAATGTTAAACATTAATTGGATAATTACAAAAGAAACAGCAATCTTAATTAAATATAGGGAACTAGGAGAATCTAAAGAAATTAAAACTGTAGCATTGGAAAGTGCTCAAGCGGTGATAGTATTAGGATGGAAAGACTCTACAAAATGGACACTACAGAATTGGTATTGGTACATGGTGGATTACATACATTTTGAAATTATGGAAATAAGATTAAATAATTTTGATGAGAATAAACTAGAGAAGCTGATGGTGTGATGGAACAAGGTAAAAGATTATATGTTAAGTAGAATCTGTGATGTAAATACGAAAAATAAACTACAATCACTCTTTTAGTAAAAAAAGCGTTCAAGATAGAGCCAAGGATCAATAGATAGACAAATAACTTAAAAGTCTTTGAATCCTCCTATAGGGGTGGTGGGGGTGACAGGGTGTGTGTGTTGTTTGGTGATGGGCACATGCACTGTGCACTGTTATATGTTTGTTTTTTGTAAACCTATAAAATCAATAAAATTTATTTAAAAAAAAAAAGTTAGAACAATTAATCAGTGGAACAGCTTGCCTCCAGAAGTTGTGAATGCTCCAACACTGGAAGTTATTGGATAACCATTTGTTTGAAGTGGTGTAAGGTTTCCTGGCTAAGCAGGAGGTTGGACTAGAAGACCTCCAAGGTCCCTTCCAACACTGTTGTTGTTATTGTTGTTATTGTTGTTATTATTGTTATTATTATTGTTATTATTGTTATTATTGTTATTATTGTTATTATTGTTATTATTGGCTGAACAATAGCATCTGTGCCAGTTCAAGATAGGCAGGATGAGTGGGAGGCTCATCCAGCATTGCCCAAAAGAGACACACCTACTTCTGCCTCTTGACTTCATTTCTAGATTCCATCAGTCAACATCCAGTGCTTTGACTCAAAAAAATAAAAATAAAAATTGCTGGATTCCTTTCAACCACAAAAATTTAACCTCCTTCTTTTGGCCACAAGATGGCGGCATGTTCACACGCATCAGCCCTGAGCTCAGGATATTGGTGTGTGGTGCTTGGAATAATGTGTCTATGGATGTTTGTGCACAATATAGTACAAGGGGCAAAATTTCCCTACACCCGCATAGAGCTGCTAAACATTGGGCTCGCAAGTCAATCCAGAATTATGTAAGTCTGATAGACTTGAAGGGCCGGCACAACATATAACATGTTCACTTTACACTGTTGTTGTTGTTGTTGTTGTTGTTGTTATTATTATTATTATTTATTAGATTTGTATGCCGCCCCTCTCCATAGACTCCGTAGAACTGTTGCAAAAGGACTGTGTGTTTGTTAATATGTGCTATTGGGTTAGGGATTTTCTGCCTTCACTCTGAGTTGTACGGTTGTGTTGAGAAGGTGCACTGAGGGAGCTCAACCAATCTCATTGTACTTATGTTGCATTGTGACAATAAAGATTTGAATTGAAGTGCATTCACATACCATCTGCCTTGACCACAATCAACATGTGCACAGTGATAGAGTGTCAAGGGACTTGACTTTAACGAATAATAAGTACAACTGTCCATTGGGCATCCATTGTCGCTCCAGCGCAGTGATGGCGAACCTATGGCATGGGTGCCACAAGTGGCACGTGGAGCCATATCTGCTGGCACCTGAGCCATTGCCTTAGCTCAGCTTCAACATGCATGTATATGTTGGCCAGCTGATTTTTGGCTTGCACAGAGGCTCTGGGAGGGCGTTTTTGGCTTCCAGAGAGCCTCCGGGGGGATGAGGGATGGTGTTTTTACCCTCCCCTGGCTCCGGGAAAGCCTTGGGAGCCTATGGAGGGTGAAGCATGAGCCAACTGGACCAATCAGAAGTTGGAAACAGACCATTTCTAGCCTCTAGAGGGCTCCCAGGGGGAGGTGTTTTTGCCCTCCCCAGGCATTGAATTATGGGTGTTGGCAGTCACGCATGCACAATAGCATGTGCTCATGGTCTTCCGCGGAAAAAATGGTTTGCCATCACTACTCTAGTGGAACAGAGTGTTTAAGCATAAATAGCATATCTTCAAACCCTGTGTTTATTATCTCTTAGTCAATGTTATCATTCAGTATTTTCAAATATTGAAATCATATCAAATCACTCATTATTCCCCCATAACATCAATATTCCAAATGTATAGGATTACTAATAACACCAATTATTAACAATATTCAATCCATCGCGGGAGTGAATCTCAAGATCCCCACCCCTTCTAATCATTCATATTTTAAATTCACAATATCTTTTAGCACACTGTTAGTATTAGTACTTCAGTTAAATTATCTAATCTTAAATTTACCTTCTACTAACCTAAACTTATTGGGGTCGTGATGTTTTTCCATTTTATTAATATATTTTCTCCTTATCCAATATTATTATTTATTTATTTATTTATTTATTTATTTTGATTTGATTTGATTTGATTTGATTTGATTTGATTTGATTTGATTTGATTTGATTTGATTTGATTTGATTTGATTTGATTTGATTTGATTTGATTTGATTTGATTTGATTTGATTTGATTTGATTTGATTTGATTTGATTTGATTTGTATGCCGCCCCTCTCCGCAGACTCGGGGCGGCTCACAGCAGTGATAAAACAGTATACAATGACAAATCTAATATTAAGTCTAAAATAACAATTTTACATTAAAAAACTTAAAAAACCCCTTATATAAAAACATACACACAAAACATTCCATACATAAAACTACATAGGCAGGGGGAGATATCTCAGTTCCCCCATGCCTGATGGCAGAGGTGGGGTTTAAGAGGTTTACGAAAGGCAAGGAGGATGGGGGCAGTCCTGATCTCCAGGGGGAGTTGATTCCAGAGGGTTGGGGCTGCCACAGAGAAGGCTCTTCCCCTGGGTCCCACCAAACAACATTGTTTAGTCGACGGGACCCGGAGAAGGCCAACTCTGTGGGACCTAACTGGCCGCTGGGATTCGTGCGGCAGAAGGCGGTGTCGCAGATATTCTGGTCCGGTGCCATGAAGGGCTTTATAGGTCATAACCAACACTTTGAATTGTGACCGGAAAGACTTATCTCTTAGTCTTTCTAAAATCCTATCATTTATTGATTTTTTGATCAATCTTTTATCTCTCTCTCTCTCTTTCTTGGAATCTTGTATCTCTTTTTCATTTTTTTTGGAGCATGTGTCTACTAAGCTTTCCCTTCTGGATGCCTTTTGTCTCTTTCTCTTGCATTTTTTGAACACCCATCCCTAAAACATCCTTTTTGCTTTTGCTTTTTGTTTTTTTAAGGTGTTTTTCTCCCTTTTCTCTGTACCATTATAAATTGTAATTGAAATAAACGAGCTTCAGACGATCAAGGGTTAACTGGTTTATTCTCTGAGGTTCAGCAATAACATTGTCTCCAAGCAAATACAGTGATACCTTGTCTTACAAACTTAATTGGTTCCGGGACGAGGTTCTTAAGGTGAAAAGTTTGTAAGACGAAACAATGATTCCCATAGGAATCAATGGAAAAGTGATTAATGTGTGCAAGCCCAAAATTCACCCCTTTTGCCAGTGCTGGTGGGATTCTCCTGAGGCTCCCCTCCATGGGAAACCCCACCTCCGGACTTCTGTGTTTTTGTGATGCTGTGATTTCACTGAGGCTCCCCTCGCTGGGAGACCCCACCTCTGGACTTCCATTGCCAGCAAAGCGCCCGTTTTTGCACTGCTGGGATTCCCCTGCTGGGATTCTCCTGCAGCATCCCAAAAACACGGAAGTCTGGAGGTGGGATTTCCCATGGTGGGGAGCCTCAGGGGAATCACAGCAGCGCAAAAACGGGTGCCTCGCTGGCAACAGAAGTCTGGAGGCGGGGCATCCCAACGGCAGCGGTGGGTTTGTAAGGTGAAAATAGTTTGTAAGATGAGGCAAAAAAATCTTAAACCCCGGGTTTGTATCTCGAAAAGTTTGTATGATGAAGCGTTTGTAAGACAAGGTATCACTGTACAAAGTATTCAGGCAGGAACTGGGAGCAGGGCTTGGGTTCCTGTATTTATACTCTTTTTTCCTGCCCAAGACAGGGTTGACAGTTAAACAATTCTCCCACTCAAATGGAACAACCAATCAAATTCAAACATTCAAATTAAAACTATTTGCATTCAACTATTTACATATTCAACAATAATATTGTGTATTTGTCTTCTGCTTATTAGTCCCTTATCCTATTTCTTTCCAACTCCTTGCTTCTCATTTTATTCTCCCCCTCCCCCGCTTTTTCTAGTTTTTATTTATTTATTTATTTATTAGAGTTGGAAGGGACCTTGTCGGTAATCTAGTCCAACCCCCTCCTCATGATTAGTTTTATTTTTGCCAGACCCATCCTAGAGTACTGCTCATCTGTCTGGAACCCATACCACATCTCAGACATCAACACCCTTGAAAATGTCCAAAGATATTTCACCAGAAGAGCCCTTCACTCCTCCACTCGAAACAGAATATCCTACGAAAATAGACTAACAATCCTGGGCCTAGAAAGCCTAGAACTACGTCGCCTAAAACACGATTTGAGTATTGCCCACAAGATCATATGCTGCAACGTCCTACCAGTCAATGACTACTTCAGCTTCAACCGCAATAACACAAGAGCACGCAACAGATTCAAACTTAATATGAACCGCTCCAAACTTGACTGTAAAAAATATGATTTCAACAATCGAGTTATCGAAGCGTGGAACTCATTACCGGACTCAATTGTGTCAACCCCTAACCCCCAACATTTCTCCCTTAGACTCTCCACGATTGACCTCTCCAGGTTCCTAAGAGGCCAGTAAGGGGCGTACATAAGTGCACTGGTGTGCCTTTCGTCCCCTGTCCAATTGTCTTTCTTCTCTTTCACCTATCATATATATTCTCTTCCTTTCATATATCCGCTCCTCTAAGTTCACTTTTACCCTTATATATATTACCACATGTCTATTTTCTTCCTATGTATTTGTGTATTGGGCAAATGAATAAATAAATAAATAAAATAAACTATAAGGGTTTTTTAGTTGTTTTAGTATTGGATTTACATGTTGTTTTTATTATTGTTGTTAGCCGCCCGGAGTGTACGGAAAGGGGCGGCATACAAATCCAATCAATCAATCAATCAATCAATCAATCAATAATAAATAAATAAATAAATAGATAGATAGATAAATAAATAAATAGATAAATAAATAAAGAAATAAATAGATAAATAAATAGATAAATAGATAGATAGATAAATAAATAAATAGATAAATAGATAAATAGATAGATAAATAAATAAATAAATAAATAATAAATAAATAAATAAATAAATAAATAAATCAGGGAGTCCTTATACCATTTCAGACATATGGCAGGCCAATCTCCCTTTGAAAGTCTCATTCCCCAACCCAGCTGAGGCGGATGGCAAGCAGGTAGTAGCTCCAGGGCAAGGCTGCAGCCAGGGAATGACACATTCTCTGACCCAGCTGAGGTGGACAGCAAATGGGTGGCAGCTCTGAGGCCTTGGGAAATGGCACATCCCTGTCCCCCGGCCTCTGACCCAGGCAACTGGCGAGGCGATTATCTGGGCCATGTGGCAAAGCAAAGGCAACATATAAAGGGTGGGGGTGGGCAGAGCGAGCTAGCTGAGTGACCATTGAGAGAGCGAGCAAACTAGCGGCAACCGGGCAGGTAGAGTGAACAAGTGGCTTCAACTCACAGTCACTCATGCCCTCATCACCTCGAGGCTCAACCACTGTAATGCTCTCTACATGGGGCTACCTTTGAAAAGTGTTCGGAAACTTCAGGTCATGCAGAATGCAGCTGCGAGAGCAATCATGGGCTTTCCCAAACATGCCCATGTTACACCAACACTCTGCAGTCTGCATTGGTTGCCGATCAGTTTCTGGTCACAATTCAAAGTGTTAGTTATGACCTATACAGCCCTTCATGGCACCAGACCAGACTATCTCAGAGACCGCCTTCTGCTGCACGAATCCCAGCGACCAGTTAGGTCCCACAGAGTGGGTCTTCTCCGGGTACCATCAACTAAACAATGTCGCTTGGCGGGACCTAGGGGAAGAGCCTTCTTTGTAGCAGCCCCGGCCCTCTGGAACCAACTCCCCCCAGAGATTAGAATCGCTCCCACCCTCCTTGCTTTTCGTAAGCTTCTTAAAACCCACCTCTGCCGCCAGGCATGGGGGAACTGAGATACTCTTTCCCCCTAGGCCTTTACAATTTTATGCATGGTATGTCTGTATGTATGTTTGGTTTTACAATAAGGGTTTTTAACTGTTTTAATATTGGATTGTCATATGCTGTTTTACTACTGTTGTTAGCCGCCCCAAGTCTACAGAGAGGGGCGGCATACAAATCCAATCCAATCCAATCAAAATCAAACTCCTAGAAGTCACCAGTCATGGCCATTCTGGGAGTCGAAGTCTACACATCTTAAAGGGGCCAAGGTTGAGAAACACTGCATGTAGGGGATTTAACAATCTATCCTTGAAAGTCCACCTCAGCCCTCTTTGAATGAGGAGTTTCCTCTGTGATTATTATAAAGTTTTCAACGATTTAGCCGAATTGGTAAACATTGGCCACTAGGAGGCAGTACTGACCAATTTATAAGAACCTAAGAAGAGCCATGCTGAATCAGGCCAAAACCCATCCAGTCCAGCATTCTGTGTCATACAGTGGCCCACCAATTGTCCATGGGGATCTTGAGTAGAAGAGAAGGCAAAACCCTCCCTTTCCCTTGACCCCCAACAAATGGTACTCAAGGGAATCCTGCCTGCTTCATCCAACATAGAGGCGGCACATGGACATCCGTTTCAATAACCACCGATTACACTTGGCATCCATGAATCTGTCTACTCCTGGCTTGAAGCTATCAAGGCTGACAGCTGTCACAACCTCTTCTGGAAGTGAATTCCATAAACCAACGACCCTCTGGGTGAAGAAACATTTCCCTTTATTTGTCCTCACTTTCTTATCTATTAGCTTTAGATTAGATTAGATTAGATTTATTGGATTTATATGTCACCCCTCTCCGCAGACCTGGGGCGGCTCACAACAATGGCAAAAGCAGTACATAGTGACAAATCTAATGTTTACCAATCTAATTACAGTTTTAGGTTAAAAAATTCATAAAGGCAACCCCAATATATATAAAAAACAAGCACACAATCAATCATACACCAAAACAACATGGGCAAGGGGGAGATGTTTCAATTCCCCCATGCCTGACGGCAGAGGTGAGTTTTAAGGAGTTTACAAAAGGCAAGGAGGGTGGGGGCAATCCTAATCTCTGGGGGGAGCTGGTTCCAGAGGGTCGGAGCCACCACAGAGAAGGCTCTTCCCCGGGGTCCCACCAGACGACATTGTTTAGTCAACGGGACCCGGAGAAGGCCAACTCTGTCAGACCTAACCGGTCACTGGGATTCGTGCGGCAGAAGGCGGTCCCCCTCACTTTAGGGCGTTCCCCCTCATCCTAGTATTGTGTGACAGAGAAAATAATTTTTCTCTATCCACCTTTTCTATCCCATGCATGATTTTATGCACTTCGATCAAGTCATCCCTTAAACACTGTCTTTCAAGGCTGAAGAAACCAAGGCGTTGCAACTTGGTACATAAGGGAGGTACTCCATTTCCTTCATCATGCTTGTTGCTCTTTTTTGCACCTTTTCCAGTTCCATCATATCCTTCTTGAGGTGAGGTGACCAAAACTGTACTCAGTACTCCAAGTGTGGTCTCACCATATCTTTATTTTAAAGCCCAACATATGCTTCTATAGAGCATCACAGGAAATGCCATGACATGACTGAGTCTGATCATGGCATTTGGATATTTATCCCTCGCAGGTCTTCATGGCTGCTCTACTATGTGCAACTCTATAGGATATTTCGTTACTGCTTGTTTCTTTACTATTGATGGCTGGTCCCACCCACCATTTCAGTATCTTCATTGCCAACTACAACATTACGGGTAGTCCTCGACTTACAACAGTTCATTTAGTGACCATTGCTTTCAAAGGTACAGCGGCACTGAAAGAAATGTGACTTGTGGCCATTTTTCAAGGTTAAGTCATTTGTAGCATCCCTATGATCGTGTGATCAAAATTCAGATCTGTCAGAAATTATGCAGATAGAGATAGAATTTTCCACGGAAGGTTATCTTTTAGGAATATGGAAGAAAAAAATATCCCAAACAAATTTTACATCTAGTGACGCATATATATATGCGTCACTAGAGGCAAAAAAGGATCACATCTACCAGAATAACTTATGCTCAAACATGGAAGAGCCAAACTATCCCATCTGAAAGTCAAATCATCGAAAAAGTTTACAGATATGCCAAGATGGATGAAATGACAAGAGACATTAAGGGTATAAAAGTCAATGAATCAGAACAACCATGGGAAAAAAGGGACAAATAGACCCAAAATAGATCAATCCAGAGTAATACAAAGAGAAACACCCAAAAATAGTAAAAACTTGTAAGATTCTTTTGTGAAAAGTCTCACGACTTTTTCTTTTTTTCTCATCTCTTTTTTCTTTATCACATATATAGTAACGTGATTGTAATTAATAAGATATTAATTAATGTAATTAAGATATATAAAAGACGAATCCGAAATGGGCAATGATCTGCATATGACTATTGAGATGTTTTCTTTTTAATGTAATTGAAAATTTAAAATAAAACATTTAAAAAAAAAATTCAGATCTTTGCCAACTGGTTCATATTTATGATGGTTGCTGTGTTCCAGGGTCATGTGATCACTGACGGTTTCTTCCTCTTCTGTGTTATTAGCGCCCCCTCCGAGGCCATTATAGGCATGAGTATCTGGCAGGCGCAGGCCCACCCATTGGTGTGAGGTTCAGCTGTTGCGCATGCGCCCAAGCAAAATTTCACCCAAGGGTACATAGGCACCCACGTGCAAGATTTGGCTTCCTTGCATGTGCACTAAGCAAAATCTCATGTGAAGACATATGCGCAAGTGAGATTTCTGCAATTTTTGCTGATATTTTTTGCTTCCGCACATGCGCAGAAGGAAAAATTTGGCGAAAATTGCCAAAAATTTGCTCGTGTGTATGTCCTCACATGAGATTTTGCTTGTGCACATGCAAAGAAGCCAACTCTTGCACATGGGTATGAATGTGCATGTCGGGATGCGCAGCTGTGTGGATTTCCCTACTAGGACCGCGCACCAAATAGCATAATCTGCATAGGTTGCCGATCAATTTCCGGTCACAATTCAAAGTGTTGGTTATGACCTATAAAGCCCTTCATGGCATTGGACCAAAATATCTCCGGGACCACCTACTGCCGCACGAATCCCAGCAACCGGTTGCCACGGAGTTGGCCTTCTCCGGGTCCCGTCGACTAAGCAATGTCATTTGGCGGGACTCAGGAGAAGAGCCTTCTCTGTGGCGGCCCCGACCCTCTGGAATCAGCTCCCTCCAGATATCAGAGTTGCCCCCACCCTCCTTGCCTTTCGCAAGCTCCTTAAAACTCACCTCTGTCGTCAGGCATGGGGGAATTGAAATTTCCCTTCCCCCTAGGCTTATAGAATTTATACATGGTATGCTTGTATGTATGAGTGGTTACTTAAATTGGGGTTTTAAAGATTATTTTTAATATTAGATTTGTTTATATTGTCTTTTTATATTGTTGTTAGCCGCCCCGAGTCTTCGGAGAGGGGCGGCATACAAATCTAATAAACAAACAAACAAACAAACAAACAAACAACCTGGAACCCATTACTGCATGTGATTTTGTGAACTTTTGACAAGCAAAGTCAATGTGGAAGCCAGATTCACTTATCAACCGGAATACTAATTTATCAACTGCAGTGATTCACTTAACAACGGTGGCAAGAAATGTTGTAAAATGGAGCAAAACTCACCCAACAAATGTCTCACTTAACATTAGAAATGTGGGCCTCAATTGTTGTCAAAAATCAAGACCTACTTGTATACCTTTATTGTGACGCCTCTATTATTTTGCCCACGTCTGTCATAGTTTTTCTCCCAAGTGTCAGTTCTCTCTTTACTTCACAGGTAAGAATTGAGTCATTGTATTGTTTCAGCAATTGAACAATATGGTAGCAGTGCAGAGAATTTCCAGCAGAGGGCACAAATGAAACAGAACACAAAAGAGTGAGGTAAAAAAAAAATCCATGCTATTTATGTATAAGGACACAAGGTGGCAAGAGAGACCTATGAATATAGGAAAGGCTTTTTAAAACAGCCAATATAATAATAATAATAATAATAATAATAATAATAATAATAATAATAATAATAATAATAATAATTGTTGTTGTTGTGGTTAGCTCTGGCCCAGCTCCTGCCCCAAGGAATGTGCAAGTGGATGTGGGGGAAACATCCACATGCCGCAGGCCTGTTTTGCTCCCGATGGAATCTGCCGACGAAGCCTCCCCTGACCAAGGAAGCGTGCTTGACAGGGAAGAGGGGAGTTTGGCAGACAGCCCAGGAGGAGATCAATCATCTGTATTATCCCTGGATTCTGAACAAGAATTAATGACACATCCACACATGCATAGAGTGATGCATAGGAGACAACAACTGAAGGATTATTGCAAGAGTAAATGAGGCCACCTGTGGTTGGGTGGGGCTGCTGTAATTAGTGCTACAGATTAAAGTGCAGCTTGGTGTTTTAGCCTCATGGCAGTTTATCTGATTCATTGTTTTGTCAAATGTGTGATTTTTGTGCTGTTCAAGATTGTGTGTGGACTCTCTGGACTTTAGAATTGGACTCAATTTCCCAGTTATTGGGTGAGCAATTGGATTGCATTTAACCTGTGCCTTGTGTGTACCAGAAAATCCCTTTGACATTTAAAAAGGGAGCTGTTTCTGTTTATAAAAATTTTTGGGTTTTTCTTTTATCGTGTGGTGTGTGTCTTCCTGGACTAATTACCCTGTAATTATGGGTGGTTGAAACATGTTGGCAGAAATAATAATAATAATAATAATAATAATAATAATAATAATAATAATTATTAATTAGATTTGTATGCCGCCCCGCTACGAAGACTCGGGGTGGCTCACAACAATAATAATGAGCGGTGAAGAGATGGATGCTCTTCATTATATTATTTCCCTGTAATTGTTTCCAGCTTTTTCCCAATCCACACTTTAAATGGATCGATTAGGCTTGTGTGTGAAAGCAAATGCAGGAGTTGGAATTCTTATAGTATCACTTTAATCTTTGCCTTCATAAATTTAAACTAATCAATATTCACATTTGACTGCCCCAAGTCGTTCCGTGAAATGATAGGCAGATAGATAAATAATAGTAATAGTAATAGTAATAATATATTAGATTTGTATGCCGCCCCTCTCCGAAGACTTGGGGCGGCTCACAAAAATATATAGATGGATGGATGGATAGATTGATGAGAGAGAACCCACTAAACACAAGGGATGGAGAAATCATACATCAATTAAGGATCTAAGAAGGCTTTTTGCTAGTCTTTAGGCCAGACTGTGATCATCCTGTCCATTTTCCCCTGTGAATTATGTTCTACTTTTCCCTCACACCTTCTTCCTGAGTGGTGGAAGTACTCATTTACTTTTAGAGCCATTTGAGAGTTGCAGCCTTCAACTTACTTTGACAGCTATGGACTTCGACTTCCAGAATTCTCAACATCTGTAGACTTCATAAAATCTGTACACTTGTATAAAATCATGCATGGGATAGAAAAGGTGGATAGAGAAAAATTCTTTTCTCTATCACACAATACTAGGGCAAGGGGGCACTCCCTAAAGCTCATAGGTAAGAAAGTGAGGACAAATAAAGGGAAATATTTCTTCATCCAGAGGGTCGTTGGTTTATGGAATTCACTTCCAGAAGAAGTCATGACAGCTTTCAGCCTGGATAGCTTCAAGGCAGGATTAGACAGATTCGTGAATGCCAAGTGTATCGGTGGTTATTGAAATGGATGTCCATGTGCCGCCTCTATGTTGATTGAGGCAAGCAGGATTCCTTTGAGTATCATTTTTTGGGGGTCAGGGAAAAAGGGAGAGTTTTGCCTTCTCTTTCTGCTCAAGATCCCATGTAAAATTGGTGGGGTACAGTGTGACACAGAATGCTGGACTTGATGGGCTTTGGCCTGATTCAGCATGGCTCTTCTTAGGTTCTTAGGTTCAACTTCTGTGGAGTTCAGCTTCCAGAATTTTCCAGCCAGCATACTAGTTGGAAAATTCTGGGCATTGAAGTTTACACCTCTTCAAGTTCTGGAGGTTGAGGAATGCGGTTGTAGAGGTTCAGAGCCATGTAGCAGAAAATGCTTGAGTTTTCCTGTAAATATGTCCTGCCCAAGAAAGAGATAGAAAAGAACTGCTGGGTTGCCCATTGCCCGTTAGGTCTAAGGGTTAAGGCACCAGGCTAGAAAGCAGGGGACCATGAGTTCAAGTTCCACCTTCGCCCTGAAAGCCAGATGGGTGACTTTGGACTGGTGACTCTCTCTTTCAGCCCAGCCCTCCTCACAGGATTGTTGTGGTGGGGAAAATAGGAGAAAGAAGGTGTGTTGGATGTGTTCACTGCCATATTTGTAAAAATAATAAAGGAAATGGATGGATGGATGGATGGATGGACGGACGGACGGACGGATGGACAGACAGACAGAGACAGATTGTTGCAATAGAGTTCCGATCCTTTTTTCAGTGTTGTCATCTTTTAGGATGACCCTATTTCCTCTTTCTAAAGAAATAACAAACAACAGAGATAACAAATAACAAGTTCATCAGAATATTGCTCAGAGACTGTCAAGTGAAAAAAAAGTGACTTATGATCATGTTTTACACTTACAACCATTGCAGTATCCCCGTATTCAGATGCTTGGCATCTGACTCATATGTATGATGGTTGCGGTGTCCTCAGGTCATGTCATTTACCTTTTGGGACCTCCTGACGAGCAAAGTCAACGGGGAAGCCAAATTCTCTTTACAACCACATTACTAACATAACAAATGCAGCAACTCGCTTAACAAGTGGGACCAAAAAAGGTTGTAAGATGGGTCAAAATTCACTTAACAACCATCTCACTTAGCAGCAGAAATATTGCGCTCCCTTGTGGTCGTATGTCAAAGACTATCTGTATTGGCTTGGAAAACCCCAAGGGCGGGGGTAAAATCCAGCAGATTCTGACGGGTTCTGTAGAGCCGGTATCAGAAATTTTGAGTGGTTCGGAGAACCGGCAAATACCACATTTGGCTGGCCCCAGAGTGGGGTGGGAATGGAGATTTTGCAGTATTCTTCCCCCAGGAGTGGGGAGAGAATGGGGATTTTGCAGTATTCTTCTCCCAGGAGTGGGGAGAGAATGGGGATTTTGCAGTATTCTTCTCCCAGGAGTGGGGAGAGAATGGAGATTTTTGCAGTACAGTGATCCCCCGGTTATTGCGTTCCCGACCATTGCGAACAGGCTAATTTGCGATTTTTCAACCCGGAAGTCAAAACACCATCTGCGCATGCGCGGCCTTTTTTTCTATGGCCACGCATGCGTAGATGGCGCCGGGCAGATCAGCTGCTGGGCGGCTTCCCTGGGTCTGCTCGCCCGGCCACCCGGGTTCGTTTGGCTTGAGGGCTCAGTTGGGAAGGCGCGCGGGTGTTTTAATACGTCGCCGCCGACATGGGGGGCTTGCTAGCACCCCCCTAAACCCGGGTTGGGGGTTCGGGGGGGTGCTAGCGAGCCCCCCATGTCGGCGGTGACATTTAAAACACCCGCGCGCCTTCCCAACTGAGCCCTCAAGCCAAGCACAGAAGTTCGCCTTTGGCGCTTGGCTTGAGGGCTCAGTTGGGAAGCCGCGCGGGTGCTTTAAAACATCGCCGCCGGCATGGGGGGGCTTCCTAGCAGCCCCCGGACCCCCAACCTTGGAACGGCGGGCGCGGCAGCAGCGAGGAGTTTGCGTGGGCGGCGGGGAAACCCCAATCTTCGGCTCCTTGCTGCTGCAGCGGAAGTAAAAACACCATCTGCGCATGCGCAGATGGTGTTTTTACTTCCGCAGCGCTACTTCGCGAAAACCCGCTCGTTGCGGGGGGTCCTGGAACGGAACCCTCGCAATGATCGGGGGATCACTGTATTCTTGTCCGAGGACTGGGGAGAGAATGGGGATTTTTCAGTATCCTTCCCCCAGGAGTGGGGAGAGAATGGGGATTTTGCAGTACAGTATTCTTCTCCCAGGAGTGGGGAGAAAATGGGGATTTACAGTATTCTTCTCCCAAGGGGGGGGCAGAGAATGGAGATTTTGCAGTATCCTTCCCCTGGGGTGGGGAGAGAATGGAGATTTTGCAGTATCCTTCCCCCAGGAGTGGGGAGAAAATGGGGATTTACAGTATTCTTCTCCCAAGAGTGGGGGGGGGGGGGCAGAGAATGGAGATTTTGCAGTATCCTTCACCTGGAGTGGGGAGAGAACGGAGATTTTGCAGTATCCTTCCCCTGGAGTTCAGAGAGATTTTGCAGTATCCTTCTCCCAGGAGAATTGATTACGTACGTACGTATGTATGTATGCATTTGATATGCAATTATGCATATTGGAAGGGTTTTGCAGTATCCTTCCCCTGGAGTGGGGTGGGAATGGACATTTTTCAGTATCCTTCCCCTCTCACGCCTCCAAGAACAGGTAGGGGAAAATGTTAAATTTCCCCCCTGCCCAAGGGGCTTAGGACTTAGTTATCTGAAAGCCTACTGCACCTGTAATGAAACTGCACAGCTGGAAGGTTGTTTTGAAGATACTTTCTCATCCATTCTTTAATCTGACATATGTGTGAGTGAAGAGATGCTTTTCTTGCATTGCTCTCAACCTATGGAATACACAATAATAATATGAAATTCCGATTTTGGGATTCAATGATTAGATAAATTAGTTGTTATAGAAATGCCTAGGATAGTGATGGCGAACCTATGGCACGGGTGCCACAAGTGGCATGTGGAGCCCTATCTGCTGGCACGCAACATGTTGCTGTAGCTCAGCTCCAATGTGCATGTGTGTGCCAGACAGCTGATTTTTGGCTCACACAGAGGCTCTGGGAGGGCGTTTTTGGCTTCCAGAGAGCCTCCGGGGGGATGGGGGAGGGCGTTTTTACTCTCCAGGGAAGCCTTTGGAGCCTGGGGAGGGTGAAATACGAGCCTATTGGGCCCACCAGAAGTTGGGAAACAGGCCATTTCTGCCCCCCAGACTGCCTCCAGGAGGCGGGGGAAGCTGTTTTCGTCCTCCCCAGGCATTGAATAATGGGTATGGGCACTCATGCATGCGCGATAGTGCGCATGCATGCTCTTTTGGAACCCAAGGGAAAAAAGGTTCGCCATCACTGGCCTAGGACTTGCTCTGAGTCCTTGGAGAGGGGAGAGGGGCGGCATACAAATCTAAATAGTGATAGTGATAGTGATAGTAATAGTGTTCTGTCGGGCTCTCTGGTAGACTTCTCCCAAAAATTCACAGGTACAAATTTCAGACACACACACGTTTGAAAATTCAAAACAATGTTCTTTATAATGAAAATTCACTTAAACTAAGTCCTCTTTTGGGATAGCAAAGAGCACTCGTCTCCAAACAAACTGGTAATTTGTACAAGTCCCTTATCCGTTCTGTGATACTTAGCTTGCAGCTGTGAGGCAATTCACAGTCTTTCTTCTTTCACCAAGTGAAACACACTTTGCTCTGGTTTAGTTTCAAAGTGGGGGAAAATCAGCACACAAAAGGTCAAAGTCAGTAAAGCAGTCACGAAACACAACGATCAGATAATCCTCCACAATGGCCAAATCCACAGGCTGCTATTTCTAGCAGCCTCACTAATTACCACAGCCCCACCCAACCACAGGTGGCCTCATTTTCTTTGATAATAATCTCTCAGTTGTTGCTGCCTATGCATCGCTCTCCGCATGCGTGGCTGTATCATTAACTCTTGTTCTGAATCCAAGGAGGAGCTATATAATTGATCTCCTTCTTAGCTGTCTGCCACACTCTCCTCCTCCCTGTCACTCATGTCTTCTTGGTCAGAGGAGCCTTCATCAGCAGATTCCACCGGGAGCAAAACGGGCCTGCAGCATGTGGATGTCTCCCCCACATCCACAGTTTTTGGGGCAGGAGCTTGGCAAGAGCTAACCACAACAAATAGTAATAGTAATAGCAATAATAAATAATAGGATATGTCAAAGTAAAAAGTCGACACTATTATTTTCCTTCTACTGCACTGAAAGAAAAGTTGGGAGTTAATGCCTTTTTGCCTAAAATGGTGTGCCTACTTGAGCAAAGGGGGGAACTAGAACAGCCCCCCCCCCCCCAAATCTTCAGCTCAGTACTGGGCCCATTCAGAACTGGATCACACAACAACGTGTGAGCCTATTCACACACCCAACTCCACTTGCGCAAGCCTCAGTTGCGCGTTCTCGCACGCAAAGCTCCGTTTGTGCAACCGGCCACATTGGTGCATGCCTCAGACATGCCACCACTGCTTGTGTGAAATGATCTTCACCACTGCTGATGGTGTCATCAGTTTCTACAAAGCCAGAAAAGTTGGAAGAGGGCTGGACTAGAAGACCTCCAAGGTCCTTTTCAACTCTTGCTGGTCTGTCTGTGGAAAACCCGTGAAACACATTTCTTCCTTCAAGATATTAATAGTCAATGACACAGAATATTTTGTAACCATGAAATATATAAAAATACAGCTGATCATCTCCTGACCTTTTGCAGAAATAAGGAAGCTAAAGTGTTTGGGTTCTTTTGACATTCTCATTGTAGTTGTCTAACTTTTGCATTACATCACCAAACATTGATTCATATTTTTTTTTTCATTGAAGCCTTAGGCTCTTGTCAAGTGTCACCTCCTCAGTGAACCATTCTCCATTCTCCTTACCTTTATCTACTGATTTTAAAACCATTTACAATCCCAAAACCTGCAGATGATTCGGACAATCTGAGCATAAGTTCATATGCAAGCTGTGTACATTAATTGATGATTTTACAATGGGGTTTCTCCCAGGGGTGGGCTACTGCCCAGACAGGAGGGAACACTAAGTATTCTAAGTATACTAAGATCTAAGTATTGCTGCAACGTTCTACCTGTCAATGACTACTTCAGCTTCAATCACAACAACACAAGAGCACGCAACAAATTCAAACTTAATATTAACCGCTCCAAACTTGACTGTAAAAAATATGACTTCAGCAATTGAGTTGTCGAAGTGTGGAACTCATTACCTGACTCAGTAGTGTCAACCCCTAACCCCCAACATTTTTCCCTTAGACTATCCACGATTGACCTCGCCAGGTTCCTTAGAGGTCAGTAAGGGGCGTGCATAAGTGCACCAGTGTGCCTTCCATCCCCTGTCCAATTGTCTCTCCTTATCTCATTTATCTTTTCTTCCTTTCAAATATGTTCACCTATACTTTTATATCTTTTCTTCTATTCTTTTCTTTATTTATATTACTACGTATCTATTCTCTTCAATGTGTATTATGTATTGGACAAAATAAATAAATTAAAATAAAATAAAATAAAACACAGTGGGGTAGCAAAAAAGGTTTTGGTAGCCCTTCACTGGTTTCTCCTAGGATTTGATATGATACCAGAGTTCCAATATCTAAGGGGCTGCCACAAAATAGGATCAATCTATACTCCACTATCAGTCTCTGACAGCAGGACAAGAAGCAATGGAGGGAAATTAATCAACGAAGGAACCAACCGAGCCAACCTAGAACCTGCTCTACATGGGGCTACCCTTGAAAAGTGTTCAGAGACTACAACTGATCCAGAATGTAGCCATGTGAGCTGCTGTGGGTATACCAAGGTACATCCACATCACACCAACACTCCACAAGCTGCATTGGCTCCCAATCAGTCTCCGTGTGCAATTCAAGGTGTTGGTTATCACCTTTAAAGCCCTACATGGCTTAGTACCAGATTATTTACAGGACTGCCTTCTGCTGCATACCTCCCAGTGGCCAGTTAGGGCCCACAGAATTGGTCTTCGGCTAGACCGCATGGGTGGGCCTTCTCTGTGGTGGCCCCGGTTCTATGGAATCAAGTCTCCCCAGAGATCTGCACGATCCCCACCCTCCGAAAGGCTGTGATAATATGGCTTTGCCGGCAGGCCTGGGGCCGGAGAATGATTCCATCTTGCCTCAGCTGAATGGATATTAATGTTTTGGTATTAAGGGTTTTAAAATTGTTTTTATCTTGTTTTATATTGCTGTTTGCCACCCAGAGTCCAGGAGGTGTTGGGTGGCTTATAAATTGCATGAATGAATGAATGAATGAATGAATGAATGAATGAATGAATGAATGAATGAATGAATGAATCAATCAATCAATCAATCAATCAATCAATAATTGAGCGAGTAAGCAAGCAAGCAAGCAAATAAACAAACAAACAATAATTGAGCGAGTAAGCAAGCAAGCAAGCAAGCAAGCAAACAAACAAACAAACAAACAAACAAACAAATAAAAAGAGACAGACAGACAGTCAGATAGATAGATATTTCCTGACAGTGAGAACAATTAATCAATGGAACAACATAACCTCCAGAAATTGTGGGTGCTTTATCACTGGAGGTTTTTAAGA
This sequence comes from Erythrolamprus reginae, assembly GCF_031021105.1. Classification (NCBI taxonomy): domain Eukaryota; kingdom Metazoa; phylum Chordata; class Lepidosauria; order Squamata; family Dipsadidae; genus Erythrolamprus; species Erythrolamprus reginae. The sequence goes on along the minus strand of NC_091951.1, from coordinate 34,265,146 downwards.
AGATGTTGGATACCCATTTGACTGAAATAGTAGAGTTTTCTCCTTGAGCAGTGGGCCTGGGAGACTGGACTAGAAGGTCTTCAAAGTCCCTTCCAGCTCTGTTTTCTATTATTTTATTTATTCTGTAACTTGGTATTTATGTACTGATGATATCCCACCTTAACAACTCCCAAATGTGGAAATACAATTCAGCTAAGATTTAAAAACAACAACAACAGCAAAAGACTGGATTGAAAGACTCCACTCCACACTAAAACAATAAAAAATACTTAAAAAAAAATCAATAATCCACACAACCTCTAAAAACGTACATGCGCCTCTTACATTTCAATGGAAAAAGGGATAACATTACTCTCTAGATGGAAATATCCAACTGTCTCTTTTTTTATAACAGAACAGATGTCAAACTATGACATAAACTTAAATTTATAAAGCTAAGAACCAGTTTGACTGGTTCTTAGCTTTATACATTAAGGCACCGAGCTAAAAACTGGGGAGAAAGTGAGTTCCTATCCTGCCTTAGGCAGAAAGCCATCTGGGGTACCTTGGGTAAGTCTCTTTCTCTCAGCCCTTAAGACAGTGGTTCTCAACCTGGGAGTCGGGACCCCTTTGGGGGTCGAACGACTGTTTCACATGGGTCGCATAAGACCAGGGGAAAAGACCAATTTCCCATGGCCTTAGGAATTAAAGCTTCTATTCTGGCGCCTTGGAACATATTTTTACAATCCAATCAATCAGGCGTTTATAGTGGGAGTGTCCCTCTGACCTTCCTTAAAGCTCTGTTGAGATAATTGGTGCTAGACTTATGGTTGGGGGTCACCACAACATGAGGAACTGTATTAAGGGGTCACCACATTCGAAAAGTTGAGAACCACTGCCTTAAGAAGAGGCGAAGGCAAACCAGTTCTGAAAAACTTTGTCAAAAAACCTCTGCAGATTCTGAGAATCAGACACAACTGTATGAAAGGCAAAATAAAGTGTCAATCAGCACAGGGATTAAAAAAGGAATTCCATCACTGAGATCAGAAAGCAATCTTAGGCTATATATTGGTAGTTCTTGACTTATGACCGCAATTGAGCCCAAAATTTCTGTTCTTAAGTGAGTTTTGCCCCATTTTATGACATTTCTTGCCACTGCTGTTAAGTGAATCACTGCAGTTGATAAGTCAGTAACCCAGTTGTTAAATGAATCTAGGGATCCCCATTGACTTTGCTTGTCAGAAGGTCGCAAAAGGCAATCACGTGACCTTGAGACCCAGCAGCGGTTGTAAATATGAACCAGTTGCCAAGCATCTGAATTCTAATCATATGATCAAGGGGCTGCTTCAAAGGTCGTAACTGTTAAAAACAGCCAGGCCACTTTTTCAGTGCCCTTGCAACAGTCACTAAATGAGTTGTTGTAAATTAAGGACTACCTGTATATATACAGACACACATGTGTTTAACAAAATCTCCTGTATTGACAGTTCTAATTCATTGTTATAGTATTAGATGTAGTG